>NC_051443.1:410738-421420 GCF_001649575.2 Kryptolebias marmoratus
GAGCTCTGCCTCATTTTCCTCCACAGAGAGAAAACCCCCAGACTGACAGGAAAATAAGAATAATGTTCAACTCACCGTGAGTCGGACTGGATTTGATCCTCTTCCATGGAGCTCAAACTGGAGTCTGAAGTTTGTTTTTCTCTGAGTTCTTAAAGAACCAGATCAGCTGGTTTTTCCTGAATCTGTTTCCCTGAAATCAGAAGAGTTCATGTGTCTGACATGCTCTGTTTGTCAAACATCAGCTCATTTTAATGATCTAAACTTGATTTGATTGACTTTAACAGAGACAAATTTTGCCTTCTGTCCCCAGCTGAGATGATTCTGAGGTTCTGATGAAACATTTGTTAAAAACACCAACAAACTTTATTTGACAGCCTCTCCTTGTTGAGGAATTCAGAAGGCTCACTGACTCGACGGCATTCTGATCGTTTCTTTGAAACAGGGAGTGTTTTTAAAGAGGGTTGTTGTTTTAAAGATGGCTGCTTTCACACAAATAATTCCCCTTTAAAGCGAGTCTTCAGTAACAACCTGACACTGAGGGACCAACAGGTGAAATGGACCAAACAAGGATGGAGCCTCATATGTTTGTAAAATGACCTGATCTTACAGACCTGTTCCATCTCTGACTGACTCTGGTTTCTTCAGCTGCTGCTGATGATGCTGAGACTCCATCTTACTGTCTAACACTGAATTATCAGGATTTAATGGACCCAACATTATCAGGACAGCTTTGTTTAAGGAAAAGTGGACCTTATTAGCCAGGGGTATAGGGGCCACTTAGGTCCCTATTGGGGTCCAGGCACAAAGTCCTGGTGGGGGGTTCTGAAGCACCTGCAGTTTAAATGTTTTAGAAGGTAAAAACTATAATTCTGATGGTCTGCTGAAAAGTTACTAATGGAATCTTACGTTCTGTTTGGTTTAGCATCAAAATATTATCAAACAACACAGAAATTAATCTGACTGCCTCAAACATTTATTCATTACTGCAGAACAATCCTACAGGTAGTTTTTGACACAACATTCTTATTTTTTCTGAACAAGGAAATGCAGTTTTGAGCTCTTTAACTTATATAATCCTGATACTTTACACCTCTAAAACCCGTCATACATTGATTGATACATGTCTGGTGTAGTGATTGAGGTGAACCCAATTTGCAGACTCATTGTGAGCTCCAAGAAAACTAATTTATATAACCCTAAGAAAACAAAAACAAAAGGCTGAATAACACAAAGTCACAAAACCCAGAAAGGCAAGACACAGAGGGGGAAACCAGACAGCACATTGGAATGACGAGCAGGTTTTAAAGGCTGCAGGTAATTAGGAGAAGTGGGCACAGGTGAGTGATTACTAACTTGGAGCAGGTGAAGGTGGGCGTGGCAGGCAAACGAGAGATTGGCTGAGGACAACTGAAAGATGACAGGAACACAAGGAGCAGAAACTATACAGAGACAAAACTAAACATGAGGACAACCAAATGACAAAATAAAAGAAACAATAAACCCAAACTGAACACAGGATAACCAGAAACACGAAAAAACAAGAACCCTAAATACAAAAAGGAAAGGAAAGATCCACTGTTTGTCACACACCTGAGTGTGCGAAATTTGTTCTCCGCATTTGACCCATCCCCTGAGGGAGCAGTGAGCAGCAGCGGTGCCGCGCTCGGGAATCATTTGGTGAGCTAACCCCCCAAATCCAACCCTTAAAAAAAGAAACACAAAGAAAACCCAAATCCTGACAGTTCTGGCACCAAACTGATCAGAAATATATTCCTACACTACTTTAAAGATCTGTTAACACAAGTTTTATTGACAACACAAAGGTAGCAAATATAATGATCCGTTCTAACACTTCTAGTCTTGTCCACCACGTCATGTCTCAGTGTGGAGAAAGAAGAGAGCCCAGCTCCATCCTCCTTCAGTGTTTCTCTACAAACACATCAACCAGCTGTAGCTGCCATGCCAGGCCACAGCAAACAGCTGAACACGCTGCAAACACATGAAGGATGCAAACTACAAAACACAAATACAAAAAGGAACAATGCTGCAAAAACCAAAACCAGCAGCCAGTAAGAAAAGCTGCAAACTCCCTAAACAGAAGAGAAGTGCCCCCGACCAGCAGGGGGACTCCAGGTTGGACTCAGCGGTGTCTTCCTGCCGTTTGACCCGGTGCTGGCAGTGAGATGTGGGTCAGACCACCTCCGTGTCTCCCTCCTCCTGAACATGATGGTTCACTTAGGGACCGTCAACAAATTATTGAACCAATGATGCTTAAAAAAAGAACAATTAAATAACCTCCATGTCATGTAAACTTCTGACCAAGAGTTAACGTTGAATTGTTTTATTAAACTGGACAAACAAGACCCGCCTCATTTATCTGATTTTTAAAGCATTTTATATATATTTTCATGAAAATTTAAGCGTTTTTTTGTTAATAGCTTCCATGTCTTTAGACCAGGTGAAGAAAAATGAATGTTTTATTAAACTGGACTAATAAGACACATCCACCTGGTGAAACTAGTCAACATTAATACGTCACTGGTTTACTGCTTCATCACGTACTGACTAGACTTCTTCTGCCGATGCGTCAGCTGCTGACATGAAGGTCCTGAGTGCCCTCTGCTGGTCAAACCTATATTACAGCAACATGGACACAAGCAGTAGTTCTAGTGGGGGTAACTATTTTCATGTATTCATCTATAATATAGATGAATTCATGAAAACAGCCTCCCCAGGACTGAGGGTGTCTTGCCCAAAGTGCATGGCAATATGCTGGTGTAGATTCTCAGTCATCCAGGACATGGTAAATCCAAAAAGCTCCTCGGATGAGAAGCCAAACGTCTTCAGCTACAGAACAGAAGTCCAGTTGTTTTTGTTTTTCAACCTGTTTTGGATTTACCACGTCCTGGATGACTGAGAATCTACACCAGTGGAGTAAAAAAACATCTTCAGTTTCAGTTGTTCCCACTTTGTGACGTTTCTGATCCTTCTCCCGACACCTACAGACCTGATGAGAAGGAGGAGGAAACCAAGTGGTGAAGAGTTTCAGGTATTTTGTCCCGTTCTCTCTTCAGGTGTCTGAGAGTAGTTCTAAAGTATGGAAATAAACTTTACAGGCTGTTTGTTCAGCAGGATTTAAGCACAAAAATTGAAGGTTAAACCTATTTTGGAAAGAAAAAACATGAGCCAATTAAAAAAAATATGACACTACGTTTTAAAACAAAACACAAAAACCCATCATGATGATTTTATATCAAACTTTATTTGAGTTATAAAATGTCCTCAGCTGTACAGAAGATTAGCTGTTTTCTCTACTCTGCAGGACGACAACACACGGCCCAGTTTGAACCAAACACAAAACCTATTTCAGAGATTTAAACATCAACACGTTACATTAAATGAAAAACATTCATTTCTACATTAAATTACGTTACATTCGATGATAAAAGAGCTCCAGTTTCAGAGTTAGAACCCAACAGGAGTTTCATTTTTCTTCTTTGCTGAGCCATAAAAATATCTGACAAGCTTTAAACCGAGAAAAGAAAAACAATTATTAAAAGAAGAATGTTGACTTTTGACAGTTGAAACTTATAAACCTTTGAAGGAATGCATATCGCCCACCGCCTTGCGTGCTGAAGTTTGAACCAAAGATCAGTTTGAGCTCAGAGTTCGTGTTGGGAGTGACTCTCAGCTACTCCCACACCAGTTTTTAGCCCAAAATCAGCACAACCGACTGACTTACAGCCATTTCTGGGCTTGCAATTGTCAGTTAGCTGTGGCAGCCATTTTGAGTTTGATTCACACCAAAAGTTAATGAGTTGTAAATCTACGTCTACTTATTACTTCCTGAAAGTTTCATTAAAATCTGTCCAGTGGTTCACGATATATTTTGCTAACAGACACAAACACACACACATAAGCAGTTACATGATTGCCCGCCCGTCATGACTGTGTGCGATAATAAAGGTCAGGATGTTAGAGGAAGTACATCTCTATAATGTCACAGGAATAAATATCACATCGTCAAAATTTCAACTTGTTTTTCCCCCAAAACGTGTTTTTCTGTTTTCCTGTAATGGTTGCATACTTTGATTTAAAGATCAGCTGAAGCAACATCTTTGTCTTCATGCTGATGGATAAAAAATGTGCATAATTTGTTTTAAAAATCAACAAATCAGCCATTAAATTTGACACTGTGGCAACATTTTAATACTGATAACGTCAAACAAAAATGTAAAGCTTCAACTGAGAGGCAAATTTAAATTTGGAAAATCTTTTTGTTTTTTCTTTCAACTATTAAGTTGATCTTTTATGCTGAAAAACCTTAAAATCTTTTTTTTATTGAAAGAAAAAGGTTCAACATATAGGAGTGATTTTTGCACCAGAATGTAGCAGAGGTTCTCAAAGCTTTCACACCACGCCCCCCAGGAAGCCTTTTTCTGTTTCTGTCCATCAACACGTCCACTCTGACAGACACACATCGTCAGTTTGTCCACTTTTTCAAACGGTCCATTATCTCATCAGATGTCCACCTCCATCATGATCCTTCTCACGGTGATGCAAGAACCAATTGAGTCTGAGTCCAAGTGAAAACTTCTGGTCTCAGCCCAGTGAGATAAAGGCTGAAGGAGTGGTGTCCAGTCCTGGTCCTGGAGGACCTCCATCCTGCAGGTTTTAGATGTTTCTCTGCTCTGACTGTGAGGGAAATGCAGTTTACCAATTATGGACGAGGAAAGGGCAACATAACCTATGTTCTTGTGTAAAGAATGTTAAGTTGTTCTTGCCAAGAACTTCTCAGAATAATGTGTTTGTGAGGAATAAGACAATTCCTGTGAAAGAATGTGTTTGTTGGGTGAAGTATGTTTTGTTTGGGGCAAGATGACCCAGATGTCCTGGGCTGGTTTCCTGTAAGTGACATAGGAGTCATGTAAACTTCTAACCAATCACGAACTGGTCAGAAGTATGTGTAACCGACTAATAATTCTGCTCTGCGTTGTGTAAAATAATGGACGAGAGACGAGCTGAGATGAAGCCGTTTATCTGTATTAAAACAGAACATGTACTGGTCAGGACTCAGGTTCTTCACAGCAGATACAGCACCTCGTGTTCATCTCTCGTGAACTGGCCTAACAACAGTATTTTAATACATTTACATCAAAAGAAATACAAACAACTAAAAACAATATGTACCTGTATTAAAACAGAACATGTCCTGGTCAGGACTCAGGTTCTTCACAGCAGATACAGCACCTTACGAGGAATAGCATTCATGTTAACATCATGCTAACATAACATTTTACCCGTGTTAAAATAAGGGAACCCACCTCGTGTTCATCTCTCATGAACTGGCAATGAAATCCCCGCGTTCACTACTTATATCCTAGCCAACCACCAAGACGGGGTGCTGTTTCACCCATTACACATGAACCTGTATTACTGGTAATGACAAGTGGAATTCAATACCATAATAACTCTGTTACATATGCAATACACACCAATGTATTATGTCTGTTTAAATACACCCTGTTTCAAAGATACTTTGGGATCTTATGTGGAATTTCTAATAAAGATGTGAAGTGACAATTAGAAGGACGCCCATGTTCTGGCAAAAGACAGAAATAGAGAATGCTCATTTATTTCTGTGTAAGAACTGCCTTTAAAGCCTACAAAATTGGTGGCCCGTATGGGGAGAAAAATGAAGGCAGCTGATTTCCAGGATGTGGTTATTTCCAGCGGTAAAGAGGAAACAGATTTATTTATCTCTTTTCCGAGCATATTAGATAAAACACAGCTGTGTGTGACGCCTCGTTCTGAAAGGAAAGATGAGTGGAGCCAGAGTGCGGCCTCTGTCTTTCTCATTTGGCCGAATGCTGAAACAGGACTGCTGAAACAGGAAAAAAGATTAGCCACCGGCCTCAAAATTGGCAGAGCAGTCTGTAAGTGTCACATATTGTGTATTTAACAGCTAAGTTCTAAGAGAACGCATAATAGACGGGTGAGTCTCCGAGTGTCTCTGTTGAAATATTGTATCTCTCGTATGTAAAAAACAGCTCTGAGAACAACTAATAAAATATATTCATATTATTACACATTATCCTCAGACGTTTTCCTGAGAAGTCGTTTCTTGACAGATGAGTAAAAACAGCACAGTGGTTGACAGTTAGTGTGGAAGCAAACCTTGTAACTCTGACATCCTGCTGATTGAGATTTGTTCTGTAACCTCGGGCTTTTTAAGCTTCACTTAGAGAGCGGCTGCATGGCTGTAGTTTGTCAAAAAGAAAAACACCCAAGCAGTTTGTGTTTGTCTCCTTGAGAAAATAAAAGTTGACTTCATTCACATCTGGAACCAAAGGGAGGTTCAAGTTCACTTTGTTTCATTTAGAGACAATTCCCAACAAAAGTCATCTCAGGACACTGTCCTAATCAATCCAGTTACAATTCAGTCCATTCCAGTCAGATTCAGTCAAACAGCTCTTAGAAAACACCAGTTAGCAACAAACTTGTGAAGGAAACAAATGGTTTCTTTCAGATCTTTCCTTTGACTCAACCTTCCATCCTGAGCAGCATGATGGCGACAGTGGAAAGAAACGACTCCCTTGGAACAGGAAGAAACCTCCAGCAGAGCCTGACAGCTGAAAGCTCCGCCTCCCGTTCTACTTTTAGAAACTCTAGGAACCACAAGTAAACCTGCAGGCTGAGAGCCGAGTGCTCTGTTAGCAAAATATGGAGCAAGAAGATCTTTAATGGAAGATGGAGTCCATCGTTCTACAGAGAGGAAGATTATTCACAAGTGGAAAACATTTAGTTTCATCTGCAGGAAGATGCTGGTGGAGATTCTCAGTCCTCCAGGACACAGCAAATTCTACAACAATTCAAAACTCAAAAACAACTGGACTTCTGTTCTGTAGCTGTAACAGAAACAGAAGTTCATGTTTTTTATTTCTGGGGGAATTTAAAGGAACCACAAGACTTCTAAATGTATCTTTACAAATGAATGAACAGCAATAAAATCAATCAAATCATCTTTTTTATTGTCATAAATGCAATTACATTTTTCTACAAGGAAGTACAGTTCATCTGTTTAGATCAAAGTTTTATTTTTATATCAGTCTTTAAAAACACACAAAGACAGAAACTAATTTGGCTGCAAACACAAGTATATTTGTGATCCAAACATGATCTTACTAAGTAACTGAAGTGAAAACTAATGAATTATTTCAGTTATCTGCCTGTAGACTCTGTGATGTCCGGATGAAGGAAACTGGTTCAGATGTGAGAAGAATCAGAGATCAGAACTGAATTTAAAGATCTCCAGAATAACATTTAAACTGGTGAAAACTGCTAAATCTCCAAAGCTCAGACTGCATTCAGGCTTGACAGCTGCTGAGGCTTTGCCAACATTATTATGAATAATTTGTGTATTTGTTGGGTCAAAGGTCGGCCCCCAGAGTCTGCTCTGAAAAATTCTGGCCCCTGAACAAATTTTGTTGGTGAGCCTTGAACTACAGGGTGGACACGCTGCTGAAAGAAAATCCTGATTTGAGTCCATCAGCTGACAAACCCTCCCACTGACATACAGAAAACACATCTATGTTGTTATTTCAGTTCTATTCACAGAAACATTTGATTAGAAAAACAAGTTTGTTTCAAACTTCACATCTGTCCAATGACTCTGTTCCTAATAATGACAGAGTTTTTCAGGTTTCTCTCATCTCTGGAGTCAGATTTCATCTTCATTAAGACCAAGATGATGAGGATCACAGCAAGTTTAAAAGTATCAGCCTCATCAAAAACCTCTGGATCACATTGAGCGGAATAGAGAACCCCACCTACAGAGAGAAGAGAGAAGAAGAGGAGATAAATTCCCTCCATCAGCTGTCAGTCAGTGATGCAGCATCATTCAGTAGAAGGACCAACTTCACTGAGGAGAAGCTGCAGGTTTACAGAACTCACTCAGACCATCTACTGACCACACAGTCTGCAGTTTGTAGTCTGGACTCTCCACAAGATCCAACAGCTGCTGAACATCTGGATCCTTCAGGCTGTTCCACCTCAGGTCCAGTTCTTGCAGGCGGGAGGGATTGGATTTCAGAGCTGAGGCCACAGAAGCACAGCTGATCTTTGACAACCTGCAGCCCCTCAATCTGAATCAAGAATAAAAGCTGTGAGCTGAAGCCAACAGGATGCAGGTTAAAACTGAAATATGAACTCAATTATTCCACTAGACACAATTAGTTTTACTGGATGTCAGAGCCACAAAAACACAATCAATTAAAGGCCTAGCATTCCTTGAAGGAATGCATATCACCCGCCGCCTTTCATCCCACACTTTGACACTAAGATCATCTGATGATGAGAAAGTTGGAGCGTTTTGGTCAAACCTTGGAAATAACGTTCTGAACGATCTCATGTGATATTCTGAGATCTCAGCTGATCTGTTAGAGCTCAGAGTCTGTGTTGGGGACGACTCTCAGCTACTACCACAAATTAATTTCAAATCTAAACTCCTGGTTCTTGTCAAAGCTGCTCTGAGTCGAGTCAAACTTTATTTAGAGAAAACATTTCATGCACAGCAGCCCAGTGTGTTTTCCAACAAGAATAAAAATACAGTTTCAAACACATGAAACTGCACATGCACATCAAATAATTCATCCAAAAACAACACATGCATGGAGAAAAACTGCAGCAAAAGCAGAATCAGAAAGTCTAAATACTACAGATCCATCTGATCAAAACTCCAGTTTGAACTTTCTAAGTTTGGAGGTTTTTGAACTGGACCTGACCTCAGCTGGTCTCCATGACAACAAACATTAAAGCCTTTTTTACTTTTACACAGATAGATTTCAGAAATCACAAACTGGGTTTTCATGGATTTGGATTCAGCGGAGAAGAATTTAGACCAGGTTTGACCAGAACCAGGATTTTAGATTCTGACCCAGAGCTGGTCTACGGTGGTCCAAATGTTCAACTTTTGAACTTAATGAAACATTTATAAATCAATAAATTCAGAAGTATCAGTGATCAGTGAATGATTTTAGTTGGACAAACATAGAAAACCTCCAACAGCGTCAGTGAACTGACCTCAGAACCTCCAGTCTACAGTTTGGACTCTCCAGCCCAGAACACAGAAGCTTCACTCCAGAGGCAGACAGGTGGTTCAGATTCAGGTCCAGGTGTGTCAGGTAGGAGGGGTTGGACTTCAGAGCTGAGGCCACAACTTCACAGTGAGTCTTTGAGAGTCCAGCATTAATAGCTCTGTAATGATAGAAAAAGTAAAGTCAGTTGTAATAAAATCAGCCAGTCTGTCTGATAAACACAGACTGAAACCATCTGATGACTAAACAGTGATGTCATCATCTGATGAACATCTGCTCTTCACATCTGGGCTTCATCTCATCCCATCTGACTGTGTTTGACATGACACAGTGAATCTCTTCAGTCTCTTTAATGAGAATCTTTGTTTTGCTGTAATCTGCAGATGAAGGAGGGAACATGGCGTTACATTTCTGCTTCCATCATGTCCACAGTCTGTCAGTGGGATCTGATCCAGAGTCAGAATCAAGACGTCTGCTTTAGAAAAACACTTGGACTCTTTTCTACTTTTCCTTTCAGCTCAGAACATTTGGACTGAGTTCAACTCAGTGAACAGTTCCAGCTGGAAAGATGATCTCTTTGCTTCCTGTTCCTGTCAGCTCCAACTGTTCCCGTCCACACGCAGGAAAATGCTGCTGATATCAAGCTTTAAGCTTCAGAACATCTCAGCAGCTTGTGGTGGTGGGGGGTTATTGTTCAGCTACAGGGGAGACATGAGCCAATGCTTCAGAGTCATGGAGTCAACAAATCAAGTTTACAGGAAGATTCTAACTATTTAAACCTCACAAACTAAAGCTGCATTGTGGAGTTTTCCTCTGCTTCACTTTGAAATCAGACAAATATTTGACTCTTTGACTCCATTTTCTCAACCATCTGAGGCCAAAGTCAGCTGCTGGAAAAGTCCACCATGTAACATTTGTTCAGGAGCTTTGAGATGTTTCAGCTAACAGAAATTTGTTCTGTCGTGTTTTAGCAGCTGCTAGCTGGGTTAGCCTGTTAGCATAACTTCCTGCTTTTCTACACTGAGATATGACTGCTGTCTGCTGCAGGTAAGATTCTGATTACTCACAAGGACTTCATACAACCTCACTGCAAACAGTCTGAACATGTTTGGAAGAGAAAATGAAAACAGAAAACATCAAATCAGTGGAAGGATTGTGTGAATCTATTCAGAGGAACCAGTAGGGGGCAGTAATGGTCAGAACTCCACCAGGACTGGCATTCAGAAACCAGTTCTGTTCAGGACTGGAATATTTGCAGCGAGCTGAGACCCAGGAGGACTTCATCTGGTTCCTGTCAGACTCTGAGCTCTGTGTGGACAGACTTCAGACAGCAGGGATGGATTTATGTTGTCTTCTTCAAAAGGAACTAAAGAAATCAAGTTCAAACTCAACTAAACTTTCATCCAGAAAGAGGACAGCAGAGGGTTGACTTTTTACCTCCAACTTTGAGCTCAATCTGAACTTTGAGCTCTTTTTATCCACATTATTTAAAAGGTTTCATGTTTCTGTTTAAACTCAGCAGATGTTTGTCGACCAAATCCACATCTGTCCACATGAACAACATGAGAGGAATACAACATTTCTAAG
>NC_051443.1:421492-423737 GCF_001649575.2 Kryptolebias marmoratus
GATATCGAGTCAGTAAAATATTCCTGAGATGTAAACAAAGTCAGAGGGAGAACGATGGAATCAGAGACGGCAGGTTGAAAGAGAAAAGCTTAAGTTCTTCACAAACTGCCAGAAAACTGCCGGACGCTCCGACTGACAGTTTCTTTAAAAGCAGGATGAAGATCGTCCTGTTGGCTGCTGCCTTCGATTCAATCAAAGAATTATTTCATGATGTGTTTTATATTCTTTTAGTTTTCATTCCAGCTCATGTCAACAGAAGTCGAGTCCTTCTGGGGAGGAAATCGAGCGGTGGAGAGCGTTAAAGCAAAGCTTGGAGCTAAGATCAGATGAAATGAGCTGTGCTGAGATATCCTGACCTCTAACAGGAGGATTTCTGTAACTGATGGTAACGGATCACTGAAGTTAGTTGTAAACAAAGGAGAAGAATATCTGCTGGTTTCTGACACAAGTTTTACAAAAACCCTGATAAGCTTGAGTTACATTAACCCCCAACAATCATTTAATGATGGAGAAACTGTGTTAGAAGCATAACATTCACATCAAATCTGTGTATTTTGACAAACGTTACGGCTTTAAAGAAGGTGAACATCTTCATAAGAACCTTCCTCACCTTGTGTCTGAGGGTCGGTGTTTTTTACTGAAGTTTGGAGGTCTCTCTAAGGACCGGTCACTCTTGATGGACAGACAGCTGGGTCCTGGAGGTCCTGGAGGTCCTGCTTTCCGTTTGAGGTTCTGACCTCTGAAACACAAACATGTTGTTCTTCACATCAATCCCTGAAGGAAACCATTTAAGAAGCTCTGAACACACAAACTGCTGCAGAGACTCAGAAGGTCTCCTGTCTGTAACAGGCCTCAGATCAGATTACAGCTTCTTGTGTTGATGGACAGCAGAGATGGGAAAGTTTAAAGCTGTAATTTCTGTCAAAATACAGGATTTTTCAGTGTTTCTGATTTGAATTTTAACTAATTAACTAGTAACCACTAAACACGTCATTCACAACCAAACATCTACGGTATAATTTGTGACAAACGAGTGAAATAAGAAGTCCGGTTTTGTTGCCAACAATTACAAGTTGTTTGTTTACATGTGATCATTGATGAGGACACTTCAGACAGTCTGACAGATATCGAGTCAGTAAAATATTCCTGAGATGTAAACAAAGTCAGAGGGAGAACGATGGAATCAGAGACGGCAGGTTGAAAGAGAAAAGCTTAAGTTCTTCACAAACTGCCAGAAAACTGCCGGACGCTCCGACTGACAGTTTCTTTAAAAGCAGGATGAAGATCGTCCTGTTGGCTGCTGCCTTCGATTCAATCAAAGAATTATTTCATGATGTGTTTTATATTCTTTTAGTTTTCATTCCAGCTCATGTCAACAGAAGTCGAGTCCTTCTGGGGAGGAAATCGAGCGGTGGAGAGCGTTAAAGCAAAGCTTGGAGCTAAGATCAGATGAAATGAGCTGTGCTGAGATATCCTGACCTCTAACAGGAGGATTTCTGTAACTGATGGTAACGGATCACTGAAGTTAGTTGTAAACAAAGGAGAAGAATATCTGCTGGTTTCTGACACAAGTTTTACAAAAACCCTGATAAGCTTGAGTTACATTAACCCCCAACAATCATTTAATGATGGAGAAACTGTGTTAGAAGCATAACATTCACATCAAATCTGTGTATTTTGACAAACGTTACGGCTTTAAAGAAGGTGAACATCTTCATAAGAACCTTCCTCACCTTGTGTCTGAGGGTCGGTGTTTTTTACTGAAGTTTGGAGGTCTCTCTAAGGACCGGTCACTCTTGATGGACAGACAGCTGGGTCCTGGAGGTCCTGGAGGTCCTGCTTTCCGTTTGAGGTTCTGACCTCTGAAACACAAACATGTTGTTCTTCACATCAATCCCTGAAGGAAACCATTTAAGAAGCTCTGAACACACAAACTGCTGCAGAGACTCAGAAGGTCTCCTGTCTGTAACAGGCCTCAGATCAGATTACAGCTTCTTGTGTTGATGGACAGCAGAGATGGGAAAGTTAAAGAAGTTAAACATCTTTGTTGAACCTTCCTCACCTTGTGTCTGAGGGTCCAGGTTCTTCACTGAACTCTGGAGGTCTTCCTTTGGACCAGTCACTCTTCATGGACAGACAGCTGGGTCCTGGAGGTCCTGGAGGTCCTGGAGGTCCTGGAGGTCCTGCTCCGTCCTCTTCCTTCACACCAACATCCATCTTCTGGTCTTCAGTCAGTCTGAGAGAG
>NC_051443.1:425118-426805 GCF_001649575.2 Kryptolebias marmoratus
GGGAGGGGGGCGGTAAGAGGCCTTGATAATGGATAGGGGGGCGCTGGCCCAAAAAAGGTTGAGAAACACTGGTTTAGAGGATCAGAGAAACCTGATTTCCTCCCTCTGCTGCTGTCTTTACTCGCTCGACTCTCCATGTTTGTCATTATTTCTGTCATTAATTAAATGAGTCCGGTAGTTTCCATGATGTAAAGTCCAACAGTCCTCAGCTGGCAGATCAAACCAAAGCCTGAACGTTCAATCATTTCAGTTTAACATCATTAAAGTTAAATATCATTAATATGATGTTTACCATTTTATTGGACATCTGCAAGAATCTGGATTCTATAAAAACTTGGAATAATGGACAATAATGGACAGGCCATATTTAGCCCGCAGACCACCACCTGGTTACCACTGTCACCAGTCATATGATCAACTTTCTGTACTTTAACACGCCTTCTGCTCTTAAAAACGACACGGCTTCTTACAGCTCAGAGTGTAAGACTAGGATTTCATGGTGCATTCAAGTACAACTCGTACAATCAACACTAAAAACAACCCTTTAATGAAGAATAGGACACTAAAGAATTAGGACACAGATATTTTCCCTCCAAGGTATCAGAATAACAGATTTGTCAAACAATGAGCAGTCAGGCAACAGACAGACACCAGGAGGAGGTTTAACAAAAGCTAAGTGACTTTATTTACAGGTGCTGAGTACTGGACTACAGATTGTAAAGCCAGCTAGATGGTAGTGGAGCTCAATGGAGCTATCATAAGGCCTGTGGGGGGTAAGGAGAGCCCTTTGCTTGCTGAAAACAGGAGCGAGGTCATGGTAACTCTGAGGAACTTTGGACAGATCAGTTTCTTCAGCAGGCTTCTCCCCTTTAACGCAGGAGCTGATGGCGGATCGTAAACAATGCTGCAAACAATATTTGCTCCAGCTTTCAATCCTTCTCTCAGGCCAATTCAGACCAGGATTATGTTTCACCAGCCAAGGAAAACCAAACACTAAAAAAACTCACCAACCTGGTGATGGTTTCCGGAGATGATCACATGTAGATCGGTGATTTTCTGAAGAATCTGGGTCAAAGGTTGTCCAGCGATGCCAGCAACAGTTCTGGGGGAGACGAGCGGAGTAGCAGCTAAATGAAGTTGTTCAATCAGATCACTGGAGATGAGGCTTGGTTCTGCTCCTGAGTCCACCAGAGCGGAAACGGGTAGTTTGGTCTGGCCGGTGTTCCACCAAATGCTGCGACCACAGGGGGCGCCAGCGTACATTCCTCTGTATGTACGTCTTCAGGACCAGAGAGAAGAAGAGTATTTACGTAAACTGCGTAGCACTAATAAAAAAAAACTGTGTAGCACTAATCAGACCCTCCAGGATTTCGCGATGTTACGATCGCAACTATTAACGCAAAATCAAGCAAACCCTGTGAAATCGCAACTTTGTGCAACTTTGCCCAAAACACAGCAACTTTAACCAAAATAACCCCAAATAACTCAGGAAGAAGACACACGACGTCACTTCCTGTTAACATCAGAATGCCGGGAATGTGCAGGAGCAGCGACCGAAGCCAAAATGTGCGCTAATGCTTCACATTTGCCCACAAAGATTTCAGCAAACCAGTTTCCTCCCCAGCTGCAGCTGTTTTGCACGTCCTGCAGTGTAATCATGGAACATAAACGCATCGACAAACACTTT
>NC_051443.1:428322-429377 GCF_001649575.2 Kryptolebias marmoratus
GGCAATTTTAAATTTGGTGTTTACATTTGTTGTTCTTAAAATACACTAATGCATTTGCCTGATATCTGTACTTGTGACTTTTTTTAACCAAAATATTTTTATTGAGATTTTCCACTTTGGAAATACAATCATGTAACAATCTGAACAAGTTTTCTTTGTAGTTATTACATGACAGTAATTATTCTTTCTCATATCTGAAGTTTGTGACATTTAATTTTTTTCTTTAATAAAAATTTTTATTCTTTTTTTTTATCATTTATTTATTTTTTTGTCTGGTGTATAGTCTGTAAGACAAATTATACATTTATCCCATTTGTTCTGTATTGCTTACACCATTGCTGATTTAACTACCATTGTGATTGTAAATAAATAGCTCTGGATTTGCGTTTCTGTTAAATTCATGGTTGTTATTATTTTAATTACAATAACTGAGTATTTGTGACATTGTATAATAAAGTACATGTAAAGTACAAGTAAAAATTTATGTCGTTAGTCCTCAGCATTGTTTATGTAGCCCTGCACCTTTAAGAATACTGTAGCAAGATGGCGCCGCTTTCGCTGCACCTCGGCCCGAGCCGTTAAAGCGGCGTGTCATGTCTATCCATATAAGTCGTTGCGTGTGTCCCAATTCAGCGGCCGCATCCTTCGAAGGCCAGATTTGAAGGCCGATTACGTCACAGCGGCGCACCGAAGGCTGTCCCAATTCGAAGACTCCTTCAAATGCGGCCCACATATGTGTACTACTTTTCCCCGATTTGAAGGACGGTTCCGGTGTATCCTTCTCAGCCCATCATATCCCAAGATGCATTGCGGTTATAACCGGTCTAACGGAAAACTATTTTTACAATGGCGGACGAAGCGAAAGCGGAGTACAGTTTTAAATGTAAGTATGTTAAAATCTGGGATTACAAATATCAAAAACCTAAAGCAGTTATGATGATAGGCTTTTGTTATTTGCGTAGACATTTTTTTGTATTATTTTTTTGTCAGAGATCATCAGGACAATAAATGAGCTCGTACAGCGGGTCCCGTAGTTCCTCAACTTTTGTCGCTAA
>NC_051443.1:431024-505633 GCF_001649575.2 Kryptolebias marmoratus
ATTTCTGTCTCCATTTTCGCTCTTTCCGTTTGCGCACTGTTACGGTTGCTAGGCGACAGGACGTACTCCGAGGTAAATCTGAAGGCTAGACCGTCTCAATTCACAACCGCTGACTTCCTGTCTACCCGGTCTTCGAAGGACCCGGCCTACATATACCGGGTAGGCCGGGTCCTTCGAAGGATGCAGCCGCTGAATTGGGACACACGCATTGTATGCAGATGACGTCACAACAACCGTTTGGGCCTTTGACCTAATTTGGAAGTATTTGGTGTTTTTAACGTTCAATGAATCGAGTTTTTATTTGGTTTCTATTTATTTATTTATTTATTTATTAAGTTTGTTTATTTGTTTATTTTGCACCAATATAAGAACCGTAACAACATCTGAGCCGACATGAAGAACAGAACAGATCCAAGTGACTGCGCAGTTTATAAAACCCAGTGCACACACACGCACACACACTATGAAGTTATATAAAATGTTATATAAAAGTTATATAAAATGTAAGACCATGAAGTTTCTTTTTACCAGAGTTCAGAGCCCAGAAACAATGTAAAGGATAATAGCAGATCATAGAGAACACGTGACATGGAAAAATACCAGATGGGACTGATGTTTTGCTTTTCGAGTACCAAAAGTACATCGAACAGGAAGTTAGATTGAGACATAGGCTGAGTGCTCTGAACTCCGGTAAGGGTCTCCCTTTCAGCGCTGAAAGTGAATAAATGTGTTTTGATTTTAAGACGGACTCTTGGCTGTTTTTGACTCTCTTCCTCCGAGCATCTTCCTGATCCCGTGTGAGGACGGAGAGCAGGTGTTTCAGTATTTTGGGAGTTTTTATCTGTCCTTAACAACACACGCGCGCGCGCGCACGCACACACACACGCACACACAAACCCTCCGCGAGTCAGAAAAATATTATTTTATAAACTTTTAAAACTCACCAGACTCGGTCTCTAAATGTCTTCGTGGTCCCTCCGCCTTAAAATGGAGTCTGAAACACTTTCGGTTTCTGGTTCGGTTCTGTTCGGTCTAAAAAACAAACGGCTCCACTCAGACTCTGCAGTTCTCAGTCCAGCCGGCAGGGGGCGACACTGAAGCAGAGAAACAGAGGCGGAAGTTCATTCCAGTTATTATAGTTCCTGCTGTAAATATAATACCTCAGGAGATGAACTGTCATGGTGAAACGTGTTTAATCATCCTATTATTAGTAATATTAATTCTAACTGTATCCCTTATGTGTGGATTTTTAATGTTCACTCTGCAGGGAGGATAATGGTGGCAGTGTTCATCAAATATGAGGCTCATTTTCCTCAATATAAAGATTGTTGAAGAAAGTTTGAATTTGGTGTGTTTGGTTTGCAGCAGCTTTACAGGAATATAAAGCTCTAAATAAAAACAAGTCAGCTGCAGCTGACTCAGACACTGCCTCATTTATGCTGCTGTCAGCTGGCATCTTCAGTGTTAGCTCCATCCAGCTGAGATTATTTCAGTTATTCAGGAAAATCGTTTAATTGATAGGATATAAACACCTTTTCTTCGCCTTTTATTTTTGTAATTAGGTACAAAAGCTGTAGAAACGCCCACAGGCTTCTATAGGAAGAATGGAAAGCAGAAGTCACGTGGGTCATGCAGCTGCCAACAGTTCGGTTCTGTATTGTGTTTGTCAGTAAAGATGAATATTTTTAAAAGCTGTGAATAGTTCCAAACAGCACCCAGACTGCAGCACTGAAGGGACGCGTCGATGCTGGAATAAAGAGAATAAACTGAAGTGTTTCTTGTTTTCAGCTCAGCAGATGTGGATGAATTGTGAATTGTTCTGTAATTTATGTTTGCACAATTGAACTTATGTTATCTAATATGATTTTAACTAAAAACAGTTTCTTTTAAGTTTACATTTTAATCAATGAATTACAATGTTACAACAGTTGTCAGGCTAAAATCAGCTCGGTTATACAGGATTGTCTCAGAAAATTAGAACACTGTGATAAAGTTTTTTATTTTCTGTAATGCAATTAAAAAACATGAAATGTCATACATTCTGGATTCATTACAAATCAACTGAAATATTGCAAGCCTTTTATTGTTTTAATATAGCTGATTATGGCGTACAGCTTAAGAAAACTCAAAAATCCTATCTCAAAATATTAGAATATTTCCTCAGACCAAGTAAAAAAAAAAAAATTATAACAGCAAAACAAAATCAAACATTTGAAAATGTCCATTAATGCACTCAGTACTTGGTTGGGAATCCTTTTGCACAGATTACTGCATCAATGCAGCGTGGCATGGGGGCAATCAGCCTGTGGCATTGCTGAGGTTCGGATTTAAAATAATTGTCAAATTAGGTAAAAATATTCAAAATATTTTATCTGGAAAGAATGTGAAATGGTTGTTGTTAATATTTTATATGTTCTGTAAGTTGTTATTAATAATAAAATAAATAAATGACAAAAAAAAAGCTGTGACAGCCATCTTGAATCAGCTGGATGATCATCCAGTGATTACCATTCATTTTCTCTGAACCCCAAAACGCTTTGAGTTTACACTCAGACCCGGACTGGGCCCGACTCAGACCAGGACTGGGCCCGAAGGGCAGATATCAGAGTTGTTTACGACAGACAACGTCAGCCTTAAAAAAGTGACTTTCAAATTCTAGTTCAATGTCTGTAAACTGGCTGAGTTGAAGCCATTTCTGTGTTTGTTAAGGTGGATCAGCCGTGGTGGCCATCTTGAATCAAGTTTAACAGTTTCTCTGTGTTCGTGGGTCTGAGTAACTCATCTGAGAGCGAGTTACTGACTTCATCCAGAATAAAGAAGTTAAAGGAATGATCAGGGTCAGCAAAACGTACCTACGGTTTGATCTCTGATCGATAAAACCAAAAGACTGGTAACTGGCAACTTGTTGTATAAAAGCCCGGCTGACAGAAACTTCCTGACTGGCAACTTGTATAAAAAGAAAAAGTGTCGTGGGAAGAGAAGTCGATGGACTCTTCAGTAATTCCTCAACAGCCGTGCGCTGTTATTTGTATAGTCGTGTGGGTCTCCTTTGAAGGGCAGACGAGGCGGGTAGTTGCAGATTCCCGTGAGGAAGATGATGATGGTGTCGAGAGTCATAATCAGAGTGATGAGGAAGAGGCAGAGGCAGTCCACACAATCCCGCTCCAGTTGTCCTTCTTCTGTGAAGACAGGGTTTATTTCCTTCATCGACCCGTCATTGTTTTAAAATGTCCTCCAGAGTGCGCCCCACTCACCTCGTTGTAGTCATTCTTGTTGTGCATGTGATTGATGATGATGTAGTTGGCTTCGACCACGGCCGGTTTGATCTCTCCGTACAGCTGCTCTGTCACACCATCTTCCTCCTGTGGCTTCACCACTGAGCACAGAGAAGCCTGATCAGTCTGAGCTACAGTCCCTGTCGTACGGGAATAAACCCGAGCCGGAGCCGGGTACCTGCGGTGTGCGTGGGCCATTTGGTGAAGCCATGCCTCTCCGACATCAGCTCGCTGCAGGACTTGATACTGTAGTACTCCTCCGCAGCCGTGATGTACCCCACAGAACTGGCTCGCCGTGGCAACGCTCCATCCCACATGGGCTCATCCTCCGCGGGACGGGACATCCGCAGGATCTCGGGCAGCCGCTCCAAGAAAAACTGGACCAAAACACAAACAGCTTGAGGTGAAGACATTCTAGGATCAACTTTGGTTACAGTCTTTGTGTTACCAGTCAGTCATGATGTGTGTACTCAGGGCCCGAAAGTGCAGGTTGAGGACAACGACGCAGTTCAACACGACCACCGTAACCAGAACCATGATGAACACCAAATACCTGAGAAGTGAAGTGAAGTCTGAGGAACCTTTGAACAGTTTCTGGATATTTCTTTAAAAGAAATGTGTCACTAATTCAGAACAGAACCTGTTTCCTTCCACCGGATCTTCAGACAGATGGGTTTTAGCATTGTGTGTGCTTCCAGACTTGAAGGAAACTTCGAAGCTAAAAGTAGAGTAAAGAAAACCTACTCTACTATGAGCGGGACGGCAGCCTTTGAGAGATCAGCAGCAGGAAGACAGACTGAGCCAGAAGCACAGAGATGGACAACGTCATCTTCTCACCACCTGAACACAAACAGTCACTTTACCACCAGGACAGCAGAGTCCGTCAAAGAACCGCAGATTAGACTGAAACACGAGAACCGCCAACAGGACACGATGCTTCCATCGGTAGGAACATTCTCAAGATATTTCTGTGGTACTCAGCACAGACAAGGTGTTCACAAAGGAGTCACCTGTGACGTTGACCTTTGACCCAATGATCTTGAAATCAAAAGGGATTATCCTCGATTTATGAGGTGTCCTGCTGTGCAGTTTGACATTTCTATGGTAAAGGGTCATGAATTCAGAGACAGAAATGCGGTGTTTTTTTTTTAAAACAGTTAATATTTTTAAAATCTCCGTCTCTAAAGCTTCAAAATGATCTGTAGATTGTTGACATTTTTTAAAGTTTTGTTCACGAGAGCACCGGTTTGGGTATTCCAGCCATATATCTAAAGAGGAGAAAAATAGTCAGTTCTAAAGGAAATTTAAGGGATTATTTCTGAAGATGTACTTGTTAGAAGTTTTTGATTGAAAAGTAGATTAAAACTATTTTATGCCCGGATCACTACACTGTCTTTAAGGACTCATTTACAGCAGAAACCAATATTTTCCCTTTTCCCTCACTGCAGCCTGGCCTCATTCAGACTCATTTGTAGGATGTGAAAACAGAAACATGTCATTGTGTTTTTACCAGGGAGATGAGGTAGGACGGAGTTAGGGCGAGATAAACTTCAACGACATCCTGCTACCGTTCGACGGGCCGCAGCTCCTTGTTGTAGCCTTTCTCTTTGAACAGGTAGTTGATGAGATGCTCCTCCTCGTTCCTGCAGAGACACTGAGGCACGAAACGAACAAAACAATCCGCATTTGTTTCCTGACAGACGCACAGAATTACCCAAGTTTGTAGACAGTGAACAGCCTGGAAACACTGAAACAACATCAGAGCTAAACTCACCGCTGGAGAGCAGAGCGAGCAGGAACACAGAGACCAGAACCTTTACCTCCATGTCTGAACGTTGGTTCGACCTGACCTTCTGTCGGATCCTTGAGTGACGGGCAGCAGCTGCAGAAACTCTAGCAGAAAATAGAAAACCGAGCACAGCTGCTCGCCTCGGGACAGGAAGTAAACAGGACTTCAGCCGTGAGCGGACACTGAATCCACTGAAACAGGACACAGCTACCTGTGGGGGAAAACCTGCACCGGTTCAGTGAAGGAATGCATATCACCCGCCAGCTTTTAATGCCAGAGTTTTCACCCAAGACAGGCTCCGAAACCCGTGGCTCCTAAACAAACATCTTTAATTTCAGAACCACGACAAGAAACGTTTTCTGCAACATGTGAAGAAAACTTTCATAACAGAATAATAAGAAAGTGTGGTTTCTGTCTGAAATCTGTCATGAAATTTAAAGTTTTATCACATTTACAGTCAGCTGCTGAGGGAGAAAAACATATACACAACTCACAAAAAGTTATTTGGCTTTTTGTGACCTTAATGAGATCTTCTGTCACCCTTTGAACGCTCACATCCAGCTGTTCAGGGTCTCAGTGCTTTTTAAACAACTTGCATGACTTTCATCCAATAATGTTCCTGCTTCATGTCGTCCACACTTTGACATCATGAGACGAGGCTTCAAACAGGATGTTCTCAGACGCAGGTCAGCAGCAGGTTGGAAGACGTGGATGTCCTTCAGGCCAGGGAGCATCTAGGCTGGACGAGGGACCGGTGGACCTCAGAGCCGTTCAGCCATGTTGGAGACGTTGAGGAGAGCGCCACGCATCAGGTGAGCCTTTGGTGGTGCTACAATCCAGACCTGCGGGATCAGCTGAAGCCCGTGACTCGGTCCAGAACCTCAGAGTGGGCCTCGAAGGAAAAAGGAGCAGAAACGGCTCAAGATGAAAAGGGTCAGAGTCTGTTTTGGGGAGGACTCAGCTACTACCACACCTAATTTTAGCTCAATATCTGTAAAACTAGTTGTGTTGGATAAGGCGGCCATCTTGAGTTGAGTCCAAAGGTTGATCAGATCCAATGATTAGTTTCTGATTTTCTTTATTTTTTATTGAGATTCTTGACACAAATGTTAGACAAACAAAACTTGCAAAAAAAAACAAACAAACATTTCATGACTTAACAGATCATTAAGTGTTTGTAAATCCTCCTTTTCGCCGCGGAGGCTCAGAGCGACAGGTTGACGTCGCTCTCCATCTTGCCGCTGATCAGGCTGTGGATCATGGCAGAGTGTTTTTAAGCTCCTCCAGCCAGACCTCCAGCTGACTCGTCTGCAGCTCCAGGATCGTCACTGAACGGACTGCAGACATGCTTCAGGCTGAGTTCTTCATTTATTAGCATTTCCAACAGAGAATCTGGTTCAGTTATTTAGAGGAATGCATGTTGCCCGCTGCCTTTCATGCCAGTTTTAAACAAAGATCTTTTGTTGAAAAATGAGGGGATAGTCGTCATTTTGGTCAAACTTTAAAACAAACGTTATGCGTTTGGAGCATGTGTTGAGGATGACTCAGCTACTACCACACCAAACTTTAGCTCCATACCTGTAAAACTGATGATCTGCATCATGCTGGATGGTCCTGATGACCCTTGACCTCTGATATAAGGTACCTTAAAGAAACACTCCCCTTCAATCTAACGCAGAGTTTATTTTGAGAAAAAAAACTGATAACAAAGCAGCTTTAAGACTGGGCTAAATTATGACTTCATGTAAAAAACTTCAGGTTTTAAAATTAAAAATGATAATGATAAGAGGTGACAGAGACTGTCTTTTTATTATCTATGTGTCCAGCTGGCTGCTAGAGATCCTTGTTTTTATCTTTAAGACAAAATGCAGAAAATAATCCAAAACTGCAAAGTTTTTTTAGCTCTGAATCTTTTTCCTCAACCTCCGACCTGCCCTTTAAAGGAAAACGCAGAAATCCTCATTTTTACCTTGATGCTGGCGTCCTTCCTGGCCTGCTCGGTTTTGTTCAGCTCTTTCCTTAAAATCCTCCAGCTGCTCCTCCTCCAGCTGCTCCTCCTCCAGCTGCTCCTCCTCCAGCTGCTCCTCCTCCAGCTGCTCCTCCTCCAGCTGCTCCTCCTCCAGCTGCTCCTCCTCCAGCTGCTCCTCCTCCAGCTGCTCCTCCTCCAGCTGCTCCTCCTCCAGCTGCTCCTCCTCCAGCTCAGACCTGCCAGAAGAACAAGTTCAGCACTTTGCTGTCTTTGTGGACGTGGCTTCGTTTTCAGTCCTCACGGCTCATTGCATGAGGAAAATTCACTTGTTTTTATTGGTAGAAAACAAAAGAATAAAAATTACAAATAACTGACTGGTTTAAAACACGTCTCTAAGTAGTATTTTATTAACACAGCGACCTGTGATGTCGCAGTTTTTCTTCTGTACGTCAGACTGGAGTGATTTGATCAGCTGCTCTGTCCTCCAGCGCCGAAGCCGTCCTGAAGGAGAGATTAGTCCGGTTAGCTTCAAACATGCAGAGGACAGGGACACAGTCTTTTACCTGTCCTGCAGCTGCTGCAGAGCCTCGTGGTTCCTCCTCAGCATCTCCATCTGTTTGCTGAGAGGAGTGTGAGCCGCCTGCAGGTCTTCGAGCAGCCGCTCGCTTTCATTAAACCTGCAGAAAAAAAAGAACCTCCGTTAGTCAAAGCAGGTGAGGAATCCTGGTTGGAAATCTGCTGTGATGTCCTGAAGGTTCTGACCTGCTGAGGCTCCCTTCAGGGCCTGGCACTCCTCCGAGTCTCTCTGCAGCCTGGCGTTGTGCTGCACCAGCTCCTCCGTGTCGGGTCTGGACAAAATCCAAATTCACAGATGAGGGAAATGAGCAGATTTTAAAGGCTGCAGGTAATTAGGAGAAGTGGGCACAGGTGAGTGATTACTAACTTGGAGCAGGTGAAGGTGGGCGTGGCAGGCAAACGAGAGATTGGCTGAGGACAACTGAAAGATGACAGGAACACAAGGAGCAGAAACTATACAGAGACAAAACTAAACATGAGGACAACCAAATGACAAAATAAAAGAAACAATAAACCCAAACTGAACACAGGATAACCAGAAACACGAAAAAACAAGAACCCTAAATACAAAAAGGAAAGGAAAGATCCACTGTTTGTCACACACCTGAGTGTGCGAAATTTGTTCTCCGCATTTGACCCATCCCCTGAGGGAGCAGTGAGCAGCAGCGGTGCCGCGCTCGGGAATCATTTGGTGAGCTAACCCCCCAAATCCAACCCTTAAAAAAAGAAACACAAAGAAAACCCAAATCCTGACAGTTCTGGCACCAAACTGATCAGAAATATATTCCTACACTACTTTAAAGATCTGTTAACACAAGTTTTATTGACAACACAAAGGTAGCAAATATAATGATCCGTTCTAACACTTCTAGTCTTGTCCACCACGTCATGTCTCAGTGTGGAGAAAGAAGAGAGCCCAGCTCCATCCTCCTTCAGTGTTTCTCTACAAACACATCAACCAGCTGTAGCTGCCATGCCAGGCCACAGCAAACAGCTGAACACGCTGCAAACACATGAAGGATGCAAACTACAAAACACAAATACAAAAAGGAACAATGCTGCAAAAACCAAAACCAGCAGCCAGTAAGAAAAGCTGCAAACTCCCTAAACAGAAGAGAAGTGCCCCCGACCAGCAGGGGGACTCCAGGTTGGACTCAGCGGTGTCTTCCTGCCGTTTGACCCGGTGCTGGCAGTGAGATGTGGGTCAGACCACCTCCGTGTCTCCCTCCTCCTGAACATGATGGTTCACTTAGGGACCGTCAACAAATTATTGAACCAATGATGCTTAAAAAAAGAACAATTAAATAACCTCCATGTCATGTAAACTTCTGACCAAGAGTTAACGTTGAATTGTTTTATTAAACTGGACAAACAAGACCCGCCTCATTTATCTGATTTTTAAAGCATTTTATATATATTTTCATGAAAATTTAAGCGTTTTTTTGTTAATAGCTTCCATGTCTTTAGACCAGGTGAAGAAAAATGAATGTTTTATTAAACTGGACTAATAAGACACATCCACCTGGTGAAACTAGTCAACATTAATACGTCACTGGTTTACTGCTTCATCACGTACTGACTAGACTTCTTCTGCCGATGCGTCAGCTGCTGACATGAAGGTCCTGAGTGCCCTCTGCTGGTCAAACCTATATTACAGCAACATGGACACAAGCAGTAGTTCTAGTGGGGGTAACTATTTTCATGTATTCATCTATAATATAGATGAATTCATGAAAACAGCCTCCCCAGGACTGAGGGTGTCTTGCCCAAAGTGCATGGCAATATGCTGGTGTAGATTCTCAGTCATCCAGGACATGGTAAATCCAAAAAGCTCCTCGGATGAGAAGCCAAACGTCTTCAGCTACAGAACAGAAGTCCAGTTGTTTTTGTTTTTCAACCTGTTTTGGATTTACCACGTCCTGGATGACTGAGAATCTACACCAGTGGAGTAAAAAAACATCTTCAGTTTCAGTTGTTCCCACTTTGTGACGTTTCTGATCCTTCTCCCGACACCTACAGACCTGATGAGAAGGAGGAGGAAACCAAGTGGTGAAGAGTTTCAGGTATTTTGTCCCGTTCTCTCTTCAGGTGTCTGAGAGTAGTTCTAAAGTATGGAAATAAACTTTACAGGCTGTTTGTTCAGCAGGATTTAAGCACAAAAATTGAAGGTTAAACCTATTTTGGAAAGAAAAAACATGAGCCAATTAAAAAAAATATGACACTACGTTTTAAAACAAAACACAAAAACCCATCATGATGATTTTATATCAAACTTTATTTGAGTTATAAAATGTCCTCAGCTGTACAGAAGATTAGCTGTTTTCTCTACTCTGCAGGACGACAACACACGGCCCAGTTTGAACCAAACACAAAACCTATTTCAGAGATTTAAACATCAACACGTTACATTAAATGAAAAACATTCATTTCTACATTAAATTACGTTACATTCGATAATAAAAGAGCTCCAGTTTCAGAGTTAGAACCCAAAAGGAGTTTCATTTTTGTTTGTTTGTATTTTTCTTCTTAGGAGTTATGTAAACTTCTGACCAATCACAAACTGGTCAGAAGTATGCAATACACACCAATGCATTATGTCTGTTTAAATACGCCCTTAGGGCTTTTAAAGCTTCACTTAGAGAGCGGCTGCCTGGCTGTAGTTTGTCAAAAACAAAAACACCCAAGCTGTTTGTGTTTGTCTCCTTGAGAAAATAAAAATTGACTTGATTCACATCTGGAACCAAAGGGAGGTTCAAGAGAGGTGACATTGTATTGTGGTTAAATTTGAAAGTGAAAACACCAACATTTGAACACCGTCTAAATGTGGAGCACTGGCTGACTTTTAAAATGACAGTGGAATTTGTAGATTTGTGTTATTTGACAATGTGTTTGTTTAAAATTTTACAGCAGCAAGTATAAGTATAATGACATATAAATGCTGTGTCAGTCTGATTTTTGTATCTGGGATCTCATTAAGAAAAGAATCAGTTTACAGACAGAGCTTCTTACTGAAACTGAACTCTTCACCAGCTCTAGAGCAGCAGGTGATGAGTTCAGTTTCTGTTACCATGGTGACCTCACCAGGTTCAAGGAAAACTCAGACTTTGAGCTCATCGTAGCAGCTAAACAGTTAACCTCACTTTGTAGTCCAGCCCTCTGGTAATCCGCTGACCAGATATCAGCACCTCATGACACCTGAGCTGCTTTTTAGTAGAAGTATGACATGTATTCATTCCTTCTACTGTTTTAAAAGTCATAGTTATATATTCTTAATACCTCCTTGAGCATGAATTGTCTCATTGTAGCCACAAAAATGAACTGTAATCAAAATCTAGAACAGGGCATGTCATTTAAGAGTTTTTGTAGCAGCTACTTTGTGGTTTGTGGTTTTCTCTCTAAGGCTACATTCACACTGCAGACTAAGTGGATTAAATCCGATGTTTTGCTTTTTTTTTTTTTTTTCGAATCTAACCAGGGTCACTTTCATATGCGGTACTAAATCAGCTACAAAATGTTTTTCAATCTGACCGCAGCCTGAACAGTCATGTTGCATTTCATCCCATTTTCACGTCTTTGAAGTAGGGGTATGTGGACCGATCCAAATGTTGATACAATTGATACCAAAATCATGCAGTTTAAAGACTTCAGCTACAGAACTGGACTTCAGTTGCTTTTATTTTGTAACTGCATATTAAATTATGAGGCTTTTTATTTAAAATTGTACTTTGTGCATCTCATGAGAGACACCCTCCTGCTGTAGAAAAGTAACTAGGTAATGTTTACTCAGTCAGTTTTAAATGACTCACTTTTTACTTTTACTTGAGTAGATTTTTACATAGGTAACTATACTTGTAGTTGAGTACAATTTCAAAAGAGTACTTTTACTTGAGTACGTCATATTCTTTTTGTTGTTGTTGTTTATTTTGCTGTTCCATCCTCCAGTCCAGCAGGTGGCGGTATTACATGTTTAAGTTGGTTCGCCAAGCAGTAAAACAAAACTCAAAGAAGAAGGAGCACCTGAATTAATTAGTTTTAGTATAACAGAAATATAGGGTATAATTAAACAAAAAACAAGAGAGAGGTGGCAAAAGTTATGGGAAGAAGAAAAGAAAGGAAGGTGGTTATATAAAATTCAAAAGAATATTGGTCAAATGAGA
Organism: Kryptolebias marmoratus; assembly: GCF_001649575.2. Lineage (NCBI taxonomy): Eukaryota > Metazoa > Chordata > Actinopteri > Cyprinodontiformes > Rivulidae > Kryptolebias > Kryptolebias marmoratus. The sequence continues at coordinate 442,791 of NC_051443.1, forward strand.
AGAACAGAAAGAATAAGGAGAGAAGAGATCATTATTTCACGGTTTAGAATCGGACATACTGGACTAAATAGGTCATTATTTCTGATAGGGAAACATCAGACAGGGAAATGTGACCGCGGGGAAGATGAAACAGTAGAACATGTTATTTTGAGTTGTAGGAATTATTTGATGCAAAGAAATAAGTTAATTAGAAACTTAGTAGCATGAAAATGGAATTTGATATTGTTGATTTATTACAAAAAGATTCAGGAAGTAGAGGATATGAGGCCTTGTTTTATTTTTTAAAGCAGTGTAAGTTGTATAATAGGATATAGTTTTTTTTGTTTTGTTTTTTTTGTCATGTGGTCCACACTCCTTACCAGTTGGTGGCGGTAATGCTTACCTAAAGTTTCTTGCCAACCGCCATTAAAACTCAACTAGAAGAAGAAGAAGACAGTAGCGCCACCTACTGGGCTGGAGGACGAGCTGACAGAGCGGAACATGTGAGCTGCTCCGTGCTTTGTTTGGTAGCTAGGAGCGGAGTCGCTGTCTGTCATGGAATGGCGCGGACAGTTAGCGAACAACTAGCCACATTTCCAGCTTCCTACTAACCTATGCTGTGTCTGACCCGTGCGGCCTGGAGGAGCCGGGAGGAACCGGCTCTGGATGTAACATCCCGCGTTGCTTCTACTCAAAGCTAAGCTAACACCAACTAAGGATCGCCACCAAGCGCGGACTCTTCGCTTTATGTGACAAAAATGGCCACTGTTTCTATTCCTGCGTGCACAACTGCGGTCTTGTTAGACATCGAGGGAACCACCACACCGATCACATTTGTTAAGGTGAGTTTTGGTCGTTCAGACTGTGAAAATGTTCGGCGATACTGACGCAGATCTTCATGACGAAAAGGTATTTCGCTGTCTCACTGTCATTACATTCACCCATGTTTGCATGTTTGCTTCTCTCATTACAAGCCGCTCATTTTAGTCTTCTGTAGTGAAAATAGAAGTATCCATTTCACTATCTCTCATGGTGGGATAAAGGCATCCTTTCAGTCAGATTTTTAAAAATCAATAAAACAAGTAAAATCTGCATATTTATCGCGTTTTTCAGGATGTCTTGTTTCCCTACATCAAAGAGCATCTGGAGGATCACCTGTCCACTCACTGGGAAGAAGATGAGTGCAAACAAGATGTTCATCTGCTGAAGAAACAGGTTGGAATAGAATGGGTTTTCGTGTTCAAATCATCATAAAATATTTAGCTAACAGACACACAGACTAAATCATGTAATGCTGAAGCCTTTAGCAATGATCTCGCTCAGTGAGAACATGTGGTGTCACTGACTGTCAAACTGACTGAAGTTCAGCCATTTCTTGTGTTTTCTAAGGTCAGTTGGCTGTGATGGTCATCTTAAATTAGGTTGTCTCTCAAAATCTATTAGTTGTACATCTAATTCCTGAAAGTTTCATTAACATCTGTCCAGGGATTTATGAGATATTTTGCAGACAAGAGTTGACTTCATATAGTTATTGGTAAATTTTAAACAAGGATCTTGAGCAGTTTGTTAGCACCCAGAATAAGAATGGGGGGGAATTTAGTCAACTTTGAAATCTTTGTTTTATTTTAACTTCCTAAATGTTTTAATGGCTGCATCAATCACACTGAATCCTTTGTAAGAAAGCCTGCCTGTCGCTGCAGATTGAAGAGGACCTAAAGCAGAACCGGGCGTGTCCTGTCCACACTGTGGACCAGACAGTTCACACAGATGAGGAGAAGGCCATCAGGGAGGTGATGGAGAACGTGCTGTGGCAGATGGCCGCAGACAGGAAGTCCACAGCACTCAAACAGCTGCAGGGTCACATGTGGAGGTCAGCTTATGCCTCTGGGAGAATCAAAGGCGAGTAAGTACGCTGATCATTTTGCTCACTTTCAACAGTCACATTTGTAAACCGCACTCAAAAAATGTTCCAATACTAAATTACCAATAGCACTTTAAGGCAGCGTGACGTTCACCTCTCAGGTAGTAAAGCAGGAGCAATGTCAGCTTTATGGAGGTAGATTTTTATTTATTTGAGGTTACTGTCTTGAAAACCAGTCAGGTTCTGCTGTGACCACCTTTGCCTCACACAGAGCAACACATCTCCTTTGCATAGAGTTGATCAGGTTGTTGATTGTGGTTTGGTTGGTCCGCTCCTCTTCAATGGCTGTGTGAAGTTGCTGGATATTGCCAGGAACTGAAACACGTTGTCATATGAGTCAATCTAGAGCATCCCAAACATGATCAATGGGTGACATGTCTGGTGACAGCACTCAGGTCCGAGTGCTGTTCACGGAGCCCTGCAGGACTCTAATGAGCCCTGAGGCCGAGCCTCCTTCAGCTACCTGGAGTTAGCATGTTGTCAGAGCCACAGGAATAAACATGGAACGAGCGGGTTTAACCAACAATGGTTAGTTGAGCTGAAATTCAGCGGGTGGCTTTACAAGACTGAATATGGTAAGCATGTTTTGAACTTGGTGAAAATATTAATATGTCATGTTCTAATTCCCCCTTGTTTACCAGTAAAATGATGCTATTAAATTCAGCATTAGATGTTTTGTTGTTCCATGTAGTGATCCAACATGCAGCCTGTGCCACAAAAAGCACAGTACAGTACAGCATCTGTCTGTCTGTCAGTTCTCTGTTGTTATTCATTGGCCTGGAAGTGAGACGTGTGTTGGTGCTTTGTTTGCACTTTTTCATTTATGTTAATTTAATTTATTTGTAAATGTGACTTAAATTAGGATTCAAATTAGGTGCAAACAATTATTTATTATTATTTATTTATTTATTTTAATTGTATTTTTGTTTAAAAAGTATTTCAGAAAGGCCTTTTTGTAAATATTTGGCACAAATATCTTACAATATCACATAATCAATCGCCATATTTTCAACTTTCCTAATTTTTTTTTTTTTACCAAATCATGGTCGGCCGGCGATCAGCCACCTTTTCTGGGGGAAACCCTGTGTTGCATCAGCTGTCTGGGTTGCTGGTAACAGACGATGTCGGAGGTGAAGATGCTGGATGTGGTGGTCCTGGGCTGATGTGGTTACACGTGGTCTGTGGTAGTGAGGGCAGTTGGATGAACTGCCAAATTCTCTGAAACGCCTTTGGATCTCATCATGGATACCATAAGACTATAAATACAAGAAATGTATAACCATCAATTCACGGATAACAGTTCTGCTGGACATAACTGCAGTCAGCATGCCAATTGCATGCTCTCTCAAAACGTCCAACATCTGTGGCATGGTACTATGTGATACAACTGCACATTTTATTGTGGCCAGCCTAATGCACACCTGATGTCTAATCAGCATCTTAGTATGCCACACCTGTGAGGTGGATGGATTATCTCGGCAAAGGAGAAGTGCTCACTGACACAGATTTCCTCAAATTTGTGAACAATATTTGAGAGAAAAAGATCTTTGAGTGTAAAATGGGAGCAAAAAAAGGCCTAAGTGTTGCTTTTATATTTTTGTTCAGTATATATGAATGTGAGTCAGTTTCCCAACTCACTTCTCACTCCTGGCAAGAGAACAAAGGCATCCAACATCATCGTTGAGGGGAAAAAGGTCATTAATGAAAATCATGAGTGGTATCATGAGTAGGAATTATCGAGCCAGAAAGCTGAGCCAGAAAGCCTTCCAGCAGCAGCAATCAATCTACACCATTCTGAGGAGAGGGGACAAATGGGGAGATCATTGGCAGGATTTTAAATCTGCTCCTATGTCTTAGACACTCAAAGTGGGACTAGGATATTATTAGAAAAACTACCTGAGAGGAGCTCAGAGTAGAGTAGTTCTACTCAAAGAGAAACTAGTTGTGGTGGTTTTGCCATCTGGTAAAAATGTCTTCATACCTGGAAGGTATCCCACCACTGGGATAGGTTGTCTTCCATCAGATGAAAGATGGAGGGTCTGATCTCCATACCCTGCAGGAAATAAAGTTCTGTACAGAGAGTGCTAATAAATAATAGAAAGCACTGAATGAGGGAGTGAGAAACACATTGGAAAGCAGAATGTAGGTGAAGTAAAAATGGTGCCTGGTCACCTGTCATGGGTGTACCCTGCCTCTCTCCCCAACCCTGATCAGGAACAAGCAGGTAATGATCGATGGACTTGTGGACCATGTGAAACGCACACAGGAAGCTGAAAACAGAGCCCTATTTCTAATCTAAAATTGTCATTTGTTTTCTGCTTCTGCAAATGAGAAGGTCCAGTCTAAAGATATAACAATAAATTTGAGACCATGACCACAAGATCTTAAAAATATTGCATTTTTGCAAACAGGATCTATCCTGATGTGGTTCCATCCATCAAAACGTGGCGAGAGTACGGCCTGAAAGTGTACATTTACTCTTCTGGAAGTGTGGAGGCTCAGAAACTCCTGTTTGGATACTCTGTCGAAGGAGACCTTTTAGATGTAAGTACATCCTTATTTCAATACAAAAACACTGACATTACTTTAACTTTCTTTGTTTACTAAATTTATATCTATTGTGCTCTCTGAAGAGGTTTTGTAAGAACATTTTGTTTGTTTGATTCAAGTGTTTTGTCATGTATTTTTTGGATTGTTTCAGTTATTTGACGGTCACTTCGACACGACAATAGGTGCTAAAGTTGATGCTAAAAGCTATGAGAGGATTGCAGAGAGGACTGGCTGCCAACCTGAGGAAATCACCTTCCTGACAGATGTTACCAGAGGTAAACATGTTACCTGCAGCACGTTTGTCCTTCCATCTGCTGGCAGCTGGCCCAGTTATTCTTAAAAGACATCTATGATTGTAACAAGTGTTTGTCATGTGTATCAAAGCTGTTTTTTAATTTAAAACCAATTATTTGTTTTGCTTTCTTATGCTGACGTCTTGTTAAAATCAATCAGTTCAAATCTCAGTAAAAATCTTGTCTGTGTGTTGGCTAAGTATACATGTAGATAGCTAAATTAAAGGCTTAGTATTTCTGTCCCCCACCACCTTTTATTCCAGAGTTTTAAACTAAGATCAGTTTTATTTTGAGAAATGACAAGAGTTATAGCCGTTTTAGTCAAACTTTGAAAATAGCGATCTGTTAGTTCTTGGAGTTTGTGTTGAGAATGACTCCACTACCACCACACCACATTTTAGCTGAACAAAGAACAGGTCCAGTGTTCCACCCACATTGTTCCTCCTGAGTTAGAGGTTCACCCATCTGCTGTCACTCATGTAGTCCCACAGCTACATGAGTGACAGAATCAGACCTGAGTATAAATCCAGCTTAAGAGCCAAACACTAAGGATTAAATGGGTGTTTTACTTGTGCAGCATCAGGTTTAACTGTAGAACCAGTTCTGTGGCTTCAGTATCTGTGAATAAATTTGGAAACAAACGTGTTCTTACTGGTGATCTAGGCAGAAACACTGTTTGCTCTCATTCATCCAGCAAGAATAATAAAGAATGCTGTCCATCTTCTGGTTTTGGAGTACTCACTGGTAGTTCTGTCATTGCAGAGGCTAAGGCAGCAGAAGACGCCGGCATGAACGTGCTGCTGGTGGTCAGGCCAGGAAACATGGAGCTGACAGATGAGGAGAGAGCCCACTATAACCTCATTACCTCCTTCAGTCACCTTCAGCTGACAGGGCATACTTAGCACCGATCGTAGGGAGAGGCAGAGATGATGTCTGACTTCATCCTTTTCTTACCTTTTTTACAACTTTGTTTTTTGTTCTGTGTTGCTAGTTGGAGGTAGCAGGACTATTGTTGATTACTGTAGGGCTAACTAAGTCCAACCTCTGACGAGTTCAGGATGCCTTTCATGTACGAAGCACCCTGGTAGCTTGCAGGTCACTGTCATTGCACCATGAATGAGTGAGGAGCTGGTGCAACGTGAACAAACTCTACCCTTTCACTTCTAGATGAATTGTGTATTTGGTTGCTGCTCTCCAGCTGTGTGTGTGTGTGAATGCTGTATTTGTCACTAGTTCTGTAAACTCAGACCTGTTAGTTTTAGAAGTAGAGAAGCTCTCAGCCGTGGTGCTCCTGACTTGTTGGGATGTCCTAATTAATCTCCTCACAGGTGAAAGGTGTGTTCAAATGTGCCATCAGTCTTTAATGTGGATGTTAAACAAAAACAATTATAAACATTGCCAAACTGAAAATCAAATGTGTGAAGCAAAGATGTTTTAATTCACAAACTTTTAACCAATGCTTGTTTCACATGAGCCTGTTTCCCTCAGGCCAGATGTTTAAAATGAAAACTGTCACTATAAAAATAAAACCACAAAAACACTTCTGTGGCTCTTAAGCCAAGTTCAAGTTTTATTGTTGAAAACAAATTTAAAATACATTGGTTTTGTCATAATGTATATCTGATTTCTCTTAGAAGTTAAAATACATCAGGTCTCACACAGACTGGAAGCCATTTAGATTTGTCCCGTTTATCGACCTTTCTGAGCTCTGGATCCACGCCGGAACATTTGTATTCCCAAAAACTCTGGGACATACAATATCCCACACAGTTTTTCAATGCAAGCAAACAGGCAAAAGTATGGTCTTTTTGTCTTGATAAGATTTCCAGACTGTGGGAGACCAAACTTTCACACAGGATGCACGTGGCAGGTAAGACAAAACCAGATGTTTACATACACTGTCTACAAAGACAGAACTCATTGACATTAAGTCAGACTAAACCTTACTTTTTCAGGTCAGTTAAGATTCCCAAAATGATATCCATTTGTTAAATGCCAGAATAAAAAAAATTACTTTCTTGAAAGTCACGTGTGTACATGCATTTTATTAGTATTTGGTCCCGTTGCCCTTAAACTGTATGACTTGGATCAAACATTTTGGATATCCTTCAACAATAATTTGCTGGGATTCTGTCCCGTTCCTCCTGACAGAACTGAATCAGGTTCGTAGGCCTTTTTACCTCTCCCTACAGATTCTCTATGGGATGGAGCTCCACAACTTTGGCTTTGTTGACCTTAAATCGTATTGTAACGAACCTGGCAGCATCCTTAGAGTCCTTGTCCATTTGAAGACCCATTTGTGCTCAAGCTTTAACTTTCTGGCTGATGTCTTCAGCTGTTGCTTTAATATTTGTCCTGATTCCATCTAGTACTTTGTAAAGTACACCAGTCACCCACAACATGATGCTGCCATCCAGTACTTCACAGCTGGGATGGTGGTCTCAGGCCTGCAAACTTCTCCTCTTTTCTTCCAAATGTAACAGTGGTGGTTGTGGCCAAAAGGTTTGTTTTTAATTTTATCAAACCACAGGACATGTCTCCAAAAAATGAAGGTCTTTGCATTTACAAACTGTAATCTGTTCCTTTTGGAGTAATGGCTTTCAGCCCATGTTGGGAGAAGACCTGTTTCACGCTGGATTATGGCCCTGTCTGACTAGCTTTAGCTGCAAGGGCTTTTGTTTTGGGGTTTATACACACATTCTGCACTAAAACACGTTCATCTCAGGAACACAGAACCTATCCTTTCTGAGCAGTATGTTGGCAGGACATTTCCATGGTGTTTATACTTGTGTTTACCTCTGACACAAGGTAATCACAAGTTTACCTTGTTTGGTTCATCTGTCCAAACAAGATACATTCATCTTGTTTGGACAGATGAACTTGGCTCCTTCAGTAATCTGTAAGTTGTACCCAGTGATGAATCAGGGCTGTGGAGGTCAACAACTCTTCCTGATATCTTGGATGGTTTCTGATTTTTCCCATTATGTCACAACATACTTTTTATTCATCAATCAAACATTATGAACACTTAAGCAAGAAATAATTTTTTGACAATGCATTGTCTTACCTACACTGTAGTGATCAGGTCATTTTGACATTTGCCATCTATGAAATTAGTTTCACCACTCTTTCAATATAAACGATTAAGTTGGAGAGGCCAGCCCTTCCCAACAGTTCCAAGGCTGGTGGATGCAGGCAGGGGCCGGCAGAGGCCGGAAGGGGCCTGTAGCTTCATACCAGGTGTGCCTCCAGTTAACTTCAATGTTATCAGCTAATCTATGAAAAGCTTCCAAAGCCATGACTGGGTTCTGAAAGAGACTTCTGGAAAACAAAATGAATTTAGTTTTATTTGAGGCACCAACCTTAAACTGCTGCTGAAAGGCAGTTTGAATCTCCTCAAAAGCTCAAAGTCTAGTCAACAGAGTACAGGTGCACTTTAGCTGTAGACAAAATCATCCCAATGACATTAATATAAGTGAAGAATAAAACAGGACCAAAAACTGAGCTTTGGGGGACTCCTTTTAAAATCCTTAAAAAACTGGATTTGTATCCATCAGCAAAAACACACAATATTACTGAGAGCAGCATATCCTGTCTGAGGCATTAATAACATCGTTTGTTACTAACATCACTGCTGTTATGGTACTACGAACTGACCTAAAGCCAGACTGAGGTGATTGTCAGACAAATCTTGCTTTAATTGAGTGCTGATTTCACATCCTAGATTCTTGGCAAGAGTTTAAATATAGGGTGATAATTATTTAAATCTGACCAGGAGAAGAACAGAGGAAGCTTTACAGATTAAACTGTCAGGCTGGTCCAGAAGACTGCTTTGGATCAATACATTTCAGTGCTTTTTGGATTGTCACCGTATGTAAACAGCTAAATTCAACTGTACACACACACTATACTTATCAGTGCTTCAAAATAAGACGTAAGATGTTTTTTTTTATTTTGGGGGGGGTGAATGAACACATCAAAGCAGCAATAAGAAAAACACATTTTAATGTTTTTTTCTGTTAGGTTGTATGAAACGTACATGTAATTATTAAGACAGTAAGTAAAAGTTCAAGTTTTACCTGAAGACAGCTTTTCCTGGCAGATATGCATAACATCACTAATATATTGACCTCTGAGCAAAATGATAAACAAAATCACCTAGAAATTGCCATTAAAATGATCATTTTGGTGCATCTTCAGCAGTTAAAATACAGATGTTTACAGTGCAATATTTCAAACAAATAAAAGATACTGTTTCCCTCCAGTATCACTAACTGGAACAAGAGTTCTTATGGTTTCCTAAAACGTGGACTGGATCTCCTGATGGGTGCCTGTGTAACAGTCCTACAGTGGCTCCAGCTGCTGCCTGAACACATCAGAGGTCTCCATCGCACTCATGAGATCATCCACAGGTTCTTTAAACGACATCTCAAAGCCACAGTGACGAAACTCGATGCTGAAAGTGCTGATGAAGATGAGGAAAAACATGACTAGAGCCCATTGGCATCGAGCTGCATGCATGTAAGAGGTCCCGACCAGGACTGTAGCAGGATGTTAAAGTTAAAAGCAGGTGACAGAACATGGAAACAAAATATGGCCATCACGGCTAATGACTGATGTCACATCTCATAAAATACGAACTACTGATAACTATGTGACTATGCCACATCAATAGTGACTACATCATATCTCTAGAAAAGTGTAAAAACATGCTGTCACTCCACAGCTACTGTATTTTGCCATGTTTTTTCAGATCACCTATCAATACATAAAGTAGTCAGTAGCATCAGTTTTAAATGTGCCTAAATATGAGAATCTATTTCCATGTTAATATCTGAGATATTAGATTTACATTTTAAAGTGATGCCCTGTAAACCCCTTTACCCATCCATCCAGTTTCTGATGCTTATTTCACAGGCCAGATAGGTTATATAATCCTAGCCAAGTCCAGTTCTGCCCCAGGGTCTCCTCTCAGTGGGACGATCCTGGCACCCGGGAGGCATCCCAACCAGATGTCTGAACAACCTTAGCTGACGGTGGAGCAGCGGCTCTACACTGAACGACGTACCTTCTCACCCTACTTGAGCTCATTTCAGCAACTTGTGTCCAAGGTTTTATTCTTTAATCATAAGCCATATTGAAAACTGATCTCCATCTCCCTTTCAAACAACATGGCAGTTTCAGGAAATGGAGCGAACCACTTCCTGTCGCAGTAAAAGCTGTTTCAGAGGACCTCCCAGTTCTAATCATCTTACATTAGTGTTGCTGATCAGTGACGTCATTTAGAAAATGTCAGTAATTTTCAGAATTTAGGTTTATTTAGTTTTTTACTGTACTGAACGTTTTGTTGTATTTTTCAGCTCTGATTTGATACCTACCACCCTTTTATTGAGTAGGAGCAGAATCGTAATCCCTCAGTGTGAAAGGATACATTGCTTGAGTATGATGCAGAGAGTGATGGCTGCCGACAGCAGGAAGCGAGCGATAGAAACAATCTTCCCCTCATTCTTCAGGTTAACTCTCAGGGTGATATAAGACTGCATCCAGAAGTACACAGTACCCAGTCCAAACGTCATCAGCGTGCCCACTTCATGAATCAAATTCTGTTCAAATAACTAGAAAAAAAGTTCTTATTATCAATATCATATAATAACAGTCTGCATTTATTCAACAGAACTTACCTGGAAGTTTCCTACTAATGTCATTCCAAAGCAGCCTATAGAGAAAGCAGTCGCGCTGACGTAGTTCAGCCACGGTTTGTCTATGTTGTTCTTCAGCTGAAGGAATCGCAAGACGCCGATGACAAAACCTGAAAGAGACGACCAACAACAGCAAATTCAATTCATTTCAGTTTGATTCTGTTTCTTTATATAGCACAATCTGCCCTCATTTACCCATCCACACACACTCATACAGCACTGAATCTCTACAGAGCTAATCTGAATTAATCATTGTATGAACACTAATCAGTGCTTTAAACTCCATTCATACATCGATGGGACACATCAGAGGCAGTGAGGGGTTCAGTGTCCTGCCCAGGGACACTTTGACATGTGACTCCTGCCAGGAATCGAACTTCCAACTCTCATTGGAGGACAACTGCTTTAACCACTGATCCACAGCTGCCCATAAGTTCAAATCATAAATCCAATTCAGTCTAAAACAGATAAAGATTCAAATCCAATTACAGGCAACACATTCCTTTTATACTACAACATATTTATATACAGTACATTATGAAATGCCAGTTAGCAAAGACTATATATCTAAGGAAGCAGATCATAATCTCCCATCTCTCTTTGTCACAATATCCCATCCCGAGCAGCAAGGAGGCAGATCCTTTTAGAGCCAACCGAGTCTGCGCAGTTGGTTGCATGTTTCAAAATAAAAGCATGCTAAAAGCCAATCCTAACTATAGGATCTTATGTCTAATCTTAAAAGCAGACAGATCCTCACTTTGTTTTTTTTTTCCTGCATAAATTGTCCTGTTTTACTTGTTTTGTCTTTTTCTTCAACATTTATTAATTGAGCCCTTTGCAGCAGCCGAGTGGTGCACAAAGTGCTTCACAGTACAAAAGTGAAAAACAATCAATAAAACAATACAAAAAGGCCAGAGTGCCACCATTTATTTAAAGCCTGCCTGAAAAAAAAGGTTTTAAGTTTTCATTTAAAAAGAGTCAGATCTGAGGTAGCTGGTTCCAGTCTGGTTGTGGTGACCCAGAAGGCCCGGTCACCCCAACGCTCGTGGAGGAGCTGTTTCTGTATTATTGGTACTTCTTTAAATTCAGTTTATTCATTTGTTTATTTTTGGGTGAATTTCTAATTAATATGTTGTTTAATCTTAGTTGTTTAGAATAAATTTGTAGTTTATTCATTTGTTTAGTTTATACATTTATTTTGTTTGGGATATGGGTATTTCACATAAACATGTAGGCTTTGGCAGTAAGGAGGGCACACTGGGGGTCATATGGTTTTTTTTTACCAGTCAGTCAGTCAATCAGTGAAGGAAAAGCAGCAAAGAGAGCAGGAGAGAGACAAGAGGCAGGGAATATGGATCACTTTGTTTGCCTGCAACACTTGGAATAAATCCATCATGGAACTACAATTTTTTAACGCTTTTGGATCTTTTTGTACTTCATAAACCACAAACCAATGTGCATCAAGTGATTATTTGAGTTATATTCAATTACAGTTTGATCACTGAAGTTTTGGTTTTCATGGACAAATAGTCACTACAGCTTGTGTTTAGATTTAGGGACAAACAGTAAAGATGTATTAGTTGATCTTAAGGTCCCCTCATACTCACAGAAAGCTACTAGATACGCTAAATAAGGTGGAGCAAAACCATTAAGATTTAAAAGTGAACAACTAAAGTTTAAAATTAATTCCAAAATGGACTGAAAATAAAGCAGGGCTGACGTGGTCATGTCTGGGAGAGTCGGGCCATTTTGTACAAGCTGAATGCTCTGAATCCAAAAACTGGCTACAAGTCAGCCAAGCTTACAGATAATAAACTAAAATATGATGTAGTGGTAGATGAGAGTAATTACCATGACATTGCATGGCATCAAAACCAATATCAAGTTTTGACCAAAAGGGCTAGAAGTGCATCATTTGTCCTCAAACTAAATTTCTGGCAATAAGATCTGTAGACGATACAGCAGGGCTGCTAGGCCTTTAATTTAACTTTCTAAGTTTATTATAACACAAAATGGTATCATCTGCTTTAGCAAGCAGCTGCTGAAATAAATAAACTGCAGGAAAAACAAACAAAAAGTCTATAAAAACAGACATCCCCAGCTTTTTTAGCCTACGGATAATATCTTCCAACACACAAGTAATCATTGATTACAAAAATGTTTTAAACTTACCTGTAAATCAGTTACTTATTAAAGGGTTCAAATCAAATTTCTAAAAATGTCTTGAAAATGATGTTGGATATTTTTTGCCCCACAGATACAATAAAAAACAACACACCGTCATTTTGTAAATAAATATTATTTATTGAAAAGATTGCCTGTAGCCGGTCAAAAACAGAAGGTGAGTTTGACCATCAGGCTGCAGCCCTCAGTATTAGTTGGAATGAAAAATCAAGTCTCCTTCCAGTTTCCCTCTGAGGTCCGATTAATCATCACATAATTACCTCCAACGGGCACGCATACTCCAAAATAACATAAAAGCTTGTTTTCGTAAAGTTCATTGCACTTTTAAAAATCATGATTATTTTGCTAAAAAGATTAAAACTAATAAAAAAGTGAAATAAAACAACATTTTACAACATGTGAGATTGCACTGCTGCAGTTAGACCAGGGCTGAGAGGAAGAGCAGCACAAACACACTCTTTTCATCCAGTCATAATAATTCACCTTTTCAAGTCAAAACAAAAAGTTCATCAAGTTTTGTCTGCAGGTCTGCTTTCAAATGAACAAATGAAGCACTTCTATGAGAACATGTCATGTATTTGTGGAGCGTAAGGCATCAAAGAACTGCTGTAGTGCACAAGTTTGACAATTGGTGAACAAAGTGATGTTTCTTTCTTTTAAAGGTGGCATGATGAGTTTCAGAAATCTGATAGTAAAGCAAAATGCAGCTGCTGTTCAAAATCCAACATAAATTGTCCTACAGCTGTGAAAGGAAGACAAAAATTCCTACATTTTCACGTATAATTTGTATAAAGCACCAAAAAAGTTGAGAGAATTCAGAAATTTCGTGTGGAACATCATCTGTCAAACCCATAAAGTGGACACTGGGATTGTAACTGGCAGTTCAGACATGTAAAGTCCAACTTCCTGTGACCTGTTAAACTCTGAATGAAGTCTGAGTTACAGACCTGGGCTGGGTTCTCCAGTTCATTCCTGGGTTTCTTCTAACACCGTCTACGTGGTGCGATGTGCCCAAACTAAAAAGTCTTAACACACTATTCCCGGTCGAACAGTTAAAGAGTGCTTTTGCCCAACAGAATGCCCCTTTCTTTGAAAGTTTTACTTATGTTTCAAAAGGACTTTTGCATATTCCATGTTTTGAATGAAACCTGACTTTAAGCAGCTTGTTGGCCCCTGGGTGGTATTTTAGCAGCCCTTTATTTAGCTCACAATTTACTTCCACCACCGATTGCTTGTATTTGAGTTGCAACTTAAAACCTTAAAGAAGTGAACACTACTGTTGAACGACTCGTTTGCACTGCAGGTCAAACGGAGTCCCCTGATGGACACTGTCCGTCAGACACATCACACCCCGAGTTTGTTGGCCTGTGTCAGCACCACCTTGAGCACAGGCATGAAGGCGGAGGTCTCACTGAAGTTGCTGCTGCTGACGATGTGAGTGTGGATGTTGAGGCCCTCGGTGTAGGAGCGAGACTCGATGCTCCTCACAATGTTATGCAGTCCTCCAATGATGGCAGGGGAGAGCTGCAGAGACAAACAGCTGAGTTATGTTGGCTGATCGGATTTTCAGGTGAAACTGTTGAACTGGATGCTCTGCGTGGCACACGGTGTTCCTTAGCTGACAACTGTTTAATAAGACCATTTTAAATGAAATTTAATGTTTGTAGGAGAAAAGCAGATGCATTATTATTATTGACTACTGCCAACAGACATCTGTTAGCAAAATATTCCATGAACCCACAGACAAATCTCAATGAACCTCTCAGAAAGTCTTCACTGGATGTACTTCTAGAACTGACTACTACTGCTGCCACAACCAAGTACTCTTAGCAGCACAAACATTGGTGCAGTTTTAGAGAAGTCAAGCTAAAATGTGTCACCCCTGAGACATACTCAGTGACAGACTCTGCTCTTTGTTTAAAACTTTGCCTTTAACTGATAGAACCAACTGTGTATGTTGTGTTAGCAAAATATCTCATGAAACACTGATGGACTTCAATGAAACTTTTAGAAAGTAATCTTTGGATGTACCTCTAGAACTGATTAACTTCTGGACTCAACCTATTTCCAAACTACTCTAATGCCTGGTTCATACAGCAAGATTTTATATTTGTTGGACAATTTTCAAAACCTAAGAGACCACACGCTTGATGATACAATCTTAGGTTTTTGGAATCGTAACCATGCTTTCTGATTGGCTACCGGTCTCACATTCACCAGGCTGCTTTCCCATTCGTCCTCGGGGGAACACCACACGCTACGATATCGGCTAAAAAAAATCCAACATGTTAAATATCCTCGACTTTAGATCAACGCGGTCATGACGTCCTTCCAAGTGGACCAGATCACTCTTATTACATCACACACAGCAGAAATATTGGTTAAGAGTCATCCTGATAATCGGGGCGTTCTAAGATTGCCGGAAGGCAAAAATTGGGATAAAAATCTTTCCGTGTGAACTAGGCATAAGCTGTCAGAGAATTTGGATCAAATCTATTGAACTATGGCAAACAGAGCTTTGTTATAGTTGATAATTAAAATATGTGAAGCCCAAAGTAAAACTTATATTCTTTTATGTATATCTGAGTACAGACAAGTATTCAGATATATACACTGCTTAAAAAAATAAAGGGAACACTCAAATAACACATCCTATATCTGAATGAATGAAATATTCTCATTGAATAATTTGTTCTGTACAAAGTTGAATGAGCTGACAACAAAATCACACAAAAACCATCAATGGAAATTAAATTTATGAACCAATGGAGGCCTGGATTTGGAGTCACGCAGAAAATCAAAGTGAAAAACAGACTACAGGCTGCTCCAACTTTGATGTAATGTCCTTAAAACGCATCAAAATAAGGCTCAGTACTGAGTGTGGCCTCCACCTGCCTGTATGACCTCCCTACAACACCTGGGCATGCTCCTGATGAGGTGGAGGATGGTCTCCTGAGGGATCTCCTCCCAGACCTGGACTAAAGCATCCGCCAACTCCTGGACAGTCTGTGGTGCAACGTGAGGTTGGTGGATGGAGCGAGACATGATGTCCCAGATGTGCTCAATCGGATTCAGATCTGGGGAACGAGCGGGCCAGTCCAAAGCTTCAATGCCTTCATCTTGCAGGAACTGCTGACACACTCCAGCCACATGAGGTCTAGCATTGTCCTGCATGAGGAGGAACCCAGGGCCAACCGCACCAGCATATGGTCTCACAAGGGGTCTGAGGATCTCATCTTGGTACCTAATGGCAATCATGGCGAGCACATGGAGGGCCGTGCAGCCCTCCAAAGAAATGCCACCACACACCATTACTGACCCACTGCCAAACCGGTCATGTTGAAGGATGTTGCAGGCAGCAGATGGCTCTCCACGGCGTCTCCAGACTCTGTCACGTCTGTCTCATGTGCTCAGTGTGAACCTGCTTTCATCTGTGAAGAGCACAGGGTGCCAGTTATGAATCTGCCAATCCTGGTGTTCTCTGGCACATGCCAAGCGTCCTGCACGGTGTTGGGCTGTGAGCACAACCCCCATCTGTGGACATCGGGCCCTCATACTATCCCTTATGGAGTCAGTTTCTAACCGTTTGTGCAGACACATGCACATTTGTGGCCTGCTGGAGGTCATTCTGCAGGGCTCTGGCAGTGCTCCTCCTGTTCCTCCTTGCACAAAGGTGGAGGGAACGGTCCTGCTGCTGGATTGTTGCCCTCCTACGACCTCCTCCACGTCTCCTGGTAGCGCCTCCAGCCTCTGGACGCTGACAGATACAGCTTGCATTGATGTGCCATCCTGGATGAGCTGCACTACCTGAACCACTTGTGTGGGTTGTAGAGTCCGTCTCATGCTACCACGAGTGTGAAAGCACCACCGACATTCAAAAGTGACCAAAACATCAGCCAGAAAGCGTAGGTACTGAGAAGTGGTCTGTGGTTCCCACCTGCAGAACCACTCCTTTATTGAGTGTGTCTTGCTAATTGCCAAAAATTTCCATCTGTTGTCTTCCATTTGCACAACAGCAGGTGAAACTGATTGCCAATCAGTGTTGCTTCCTAAGTGGACAGTTTGCTTTCACAGACGCTTGATTTACTTGTAGTTATATTGTTGTTTAAGTGTTCCCTTTATTTTTTGAGCAGTGTATATATATATATTACATCTGAAGAAATAATCTATTAGTTTGAGTGACTTTTGCACAAAGCTCGTTGTTGTCCAAATACTTACCGTCTCCTCTCTGAGTTTGTCATAGAGAGCTTCCAAGCGTTTGTTTGCATCGTCCAGCTTCCTCTTGGTTTGCTGGGAACAGAAAATCAGCACAAGATGAGACACTTGGGTCCTGCACATGTTGAACCCAGAAGCAATTTTAATATATATATATATATATATATATATATATATATATATATATATATATAGCAAATAATTTCCATGGACCATGCCTAGATCATATAATATATGACCTGAGACTGATGGCGGTTTTGAACAACTCTTTAGCACATCTCTAAACTGCCTGAACTGTCACAGACCTACTGAACATTATCTCCCACTGCACTTCTCCCACTACTCTTAGCATAGTTTGGTATCAAAGTTGGCTGTAAGACAAGTTTACCTTTCAGCTGACGCATTATTTAGACCTTGTCTGTGTTTTCTAAGCCGAACTACAGCCACAAAAACCAGTGAGTGTCACAAAAATGCTTGTATCACTCAGCTCAGCTGTGATAATTATGTTTTCATGAACTTCTAGGTTCATGACATCCCATGCTCATTCACAGCATATATCAGTCACTGCTTGAAGGCTTGAAGTTCTTCAGAAGTATAAGAACTTTTCTTGGTTATAGGGTAATTCATGTCTAGGTAAGTCAGTGCAGGTAGTGATTAATAGTCAGTGAACATTTCTCTTCTTTGAAGCTCATAAAGGTCCATCCCTCCAATCAAGAGACACTTCCCACATCTTGCCCTACTTTGAGTATCCAGACCTTTTTTGTGATGCATTTTAGCTCCACAGTTGCTAGTTCCCTTCACTGTCCCACTTGGAGAACTTTGAAGCAGTGGCTGTTGAGTGAAGTGGGGGGGAAGCACACTAGCATGGGTCAGGAGAGTCCTGTGCTTACACTCCTGACAGAGCAGGTTCAGTTCAACATCCACTTCAACTTACTCCAACAACCCAGGATTTCTGCCAGACGTTGGTCCCTTAATGGTCTGAATAATGAATTCTTTGAGTTCAATGCTTCATAATTGATGCAGCTAAATTCACATGCAGATAAATCTCACTCCCCTCCCACCAGAGGGTACCAGACTGTCTGTTTTAGAAAGCAGAAATCTGAGACTTCCCTGCCCCTCATGCACTTTAAAGCATGGAACTTCACACTCTGAGAACGTTTCCTGGATAGGAAGTGAAACGTCTTCAACTACTTGTTTTTTAAAACCTTTTGGATTTTCCAGCATCAGTAATGGTCCCAGGTAAAAACACAAAGCAGCTAATGGCTTATCTGACTCTCCCCTGACCGACCTCACTAAGCCGGCTTCGTAGTACAAGACACTGATTGGTTCCCGTGTAGGAAACAGAAATGGATCGCTGCTGTCTCTGTCATTTTGAACTCACAGGGTCAGTGGCTATAGCCAAGCACTTCTGGATCAGCTCCTCGAATGTGGTCTTGAGAACAAGGTGCTCATGGGGGATGGGCTTTTTCATGATCTTCTCAGCAGGGATGGACTGCAGAGGCTGAGATAAGAAGCCACAGACACATCAGTTAAACAGAACTTCATCTTTCCTTCTTCAGATTTAGTATCTGAGCTTTACAGACATGAATGGTGTCTCCTGTAGGAGCGCCGGGTGCGCCCTCCATGTTGGAGTTGAGCCCTGCCGGGGGGAACTGCAGCTGCTGCATGCTGGAGAAGGGGACCTGGCCAACGTGTGGACCCACGTGTGGACCCTGCACCATTGCCTGGGGCGCCCCAGAGGACATCGGCTGTGTGTGAGGGTCAGCACCCAGAGGGCTCATGATGGGAGCTGTGATGGGAGCCGGTGGCATGTAGTGTTCTGGAACCGGCTGGATAAACACAAAAAGGTTTTGTTTTATGTCTGTCCACAACATGACTGCATATATGAGCAAGTTGTAGATTCTGGTGGTCCAAAATATGTTAAGACATTTCAAAAAATTAAGCTACAAAACAAAAAAGGTTTCCTTCAGTTGTATAAGATCTGCATTTTAGCTGGGTGACATAGTAGATCTAGAGAAATTGTATTTTTACAAGAAATGCAGTGTGAGCTCTGTTAGCAGCAGTTAGCATACAGGAAACTGCACGCTGCTTTCAGCGCCACCCGGTGTCATCACAAAGTAATGTTTAGTCATGGGTCGATCACTGTATGCAAGTGAAGAGTGAGGCAACATTTAACTAAATTTACATCTACTTATTTTTGTAATTAAGTGTTTAATGGTACTTGTAGTGTGTGTGTTTAATTGATTTAGTTGTAAGTTTTTTAGAGATGTGAAACACGGGTGGTAAATAAGCTATTGTTATTTTATGCTTGAGANGCTAAGTATATAAAGTGAGAATGTTGAATTGAATTTATATTGATTTATTTAAAAATAAGAAAGTAGTAAAAGTTTTACATCAACCTACTCCTTTACATACAGATAACTTTTTTATGTGGGCCAAAATGAATGACTGAATGAATGAATGAATTCCAAGATGACCGATTAATCGAGAAAATAATCGCCCGATTAATCGATTATTGAAATTATCGTTAGTTGCAGCCCTAGTGTGAACGGTGTGCTGAATGACTTTCCCTCAGCTCTGACAATCTGTTCAAGAAGCTGAAAATGAAAATGACTTGAAGCTGAAAGAAACTGAACACCATGGAAAAACTAAAAGCCAATAATAGGAAGCTAGCTAAAAGTTAAACTGGCAGAACGGGAGCTAAGACTGCAGTAAGACAAAGCACAGAGCATTTAAAACAATCAGCTGCTTTTTAATAAATGTCTGCGTATGATCTGAGGGGCACTTTGTCACGACACACCAGAATCTTTTAGAAATAAATGTAAAGTAACACAAAACATACAGGGATATTTGGAAAACGTTTTTTTTTTTTAAAAAAGACTTAAATTACATTGTAAAGCAGGAAAAAAGTAAATAAATAGGTTTAGCAAACTAAAGACAGAATAAAAGCAATAAATAGGGATGAACTGACTGAAATTTAATTGTTTGAAGATAGTAACAGGTTTTGTAATATTCTTATATTAATTTGTTTGTTTCAATTTAGCCCCCCTTTCTGCTTTCAACACAAAGATCACATTAAAATGTATAAAAGTTACACTCAGCTGTTCGCAGACTTACCTTCTTCTTCGGTGCTCTGGTCAGAGCGGGGGGGTCGTTCCAGCCGTTCTGAGGCCCTACAGACAAAAAGGGTTTTAATGTGATCTAATTCATCATGTAATTAGACAACAGGAGCTACAGCTGCTGAAAACTAACTTCTGACCAGCAAGAACTAAATTAAACAGATATGATTTTTAAAAAAAACATCATTTTAAATAAGCTTCACAAAATCTTTAAAATACTAGTTATTACTTTTACTTGTATTACTTTTTTATTTAAAGACAAAAGTTCACTAGATACAAAGTGTTGAAGGGTTTACCTGGTTAAGAATTATATCTGGGTATTATTACTATTTATTATTAACCTGGACTATAAATGTTTTAAACACTTTTATAAAGATTTACCTACTAGGGGCACAAAAACTAAAGCTTGACTTCTTCAACAGGCTGACTGATAATTAAACAGTTCAAGTATTTATTGTCATTTTGTTGAAATTATGATCATTTAGCAGAACAGAAATAATGTGCTGCTAGTTGAAATCACGGATCGACAGAAAGCCGTGAACGATTCAGACTCTTTTCCACGCAGCCAATCAGGGAGCTGTTAGTAAAACCAGATTTCTGAAGCTGAACATTTAACAACATAAGTCTGAGTGCAGACTGGGGGGCTGGGGTGAGACTTCAGGTTCTCTCATGTTGGTGTAACTTCTGAAGGAAGGAAGGAGCAACAGAACCCCATCAGAACCAGATGCATTCAGCTGATGTAGAAATGGGCTGTATGTTTCAGATTTTGCTCAGATGCCAATTAAACAGTTATTAATTCATTGCTGTGCATCACAGAAAAACATGTTAAAAACATATTTGCTCAATGAAGTGATCTGCACATTATGTGTTGAAGTCAGAGCTAATTGTAGAGGTAAAAGTTTAGGATCTTTCTGTCCCAACCTAAACAGCAGCAGCCTGTTGGTAAGGGACTTTGTGTTTTTGTGTTGTCAGCCTCAGAAGTGCGCCCCTCAAATGGCTCAGATTTACCTGAGGTACTCCTGCATTCATCTACAGTAACAGAGTGAATAATTCATGTAAGCTGTGCAGAACAAATAATGGGCAGTGATGGTGATTAACAGAGTTGTTTGTGCTGCTCTGACTGCAGCAGCACAAACACAGACTCTCCTCTTCCAGTCAGCTTACCCAACCAAACAGTTTTAGGCCCTACTACGTGATTTAGAAGAGTCTCCAACTCTCATTCTGTGAAGTGTCTCTTTTTCCTGCCAGCAGACATGATTTTTGGATTGTGCAGAGAGGAGAACCACACATGCAGGACATCCATCCATCCATCCATTTTCTTTACCTGCTTCTCCATTCTGGGTCACAGGGAGCTGGTGCCTGTCCCCTGCAGTCACTGGGGGAGAGGCGGGGGACAGC
This sequence comes from Kryptolebias marmoratus, assembly GCF_001649575.2. Classification (NCBI taxonomy): domain Eukaryota; kingdom Metazoa; phylum Chordata; class Actinopteri; order Cyprinodontiformes; family Rivulidae; genus Kryptolebias; species Kryptolebias marmoratus. The sequence continues at coordinate 464,149 of NC_051443.1, forward strand.
CTGGACAGGTCACAAGTCCATCACAGGGACACAGAGACAAACAACCATTCACACTCTCACTCACATCTAGGGACAATTTTAGAGTTACCAGTTAACCTACCATGCATGTTTTTGGTCTGTGGGAGGAAACCAGAGTACCTGGAGTAAACCCACATGTTCACAGGGAGAACATGTAAACTCCACCCAGAAAGGCTCCAGGTAAGAAGCAATCCTGTGACCTTCCTGCTCAAATCCACATTGATCAGGATGTACAAAGGAAATGTGCTTGGATTAATGCACAGTTTCTTACATCTGGATTTGTTTTGTGCAGCTCGACTGTGCCTGAGATGAGTTGGAGATGCTCACAACGATTCAAAGAGAAAAGTTGTCACACACATTTTTTTTCAACATATTCAAAACTTAAGCAAGGACGTTGAGGACCACCGCAGACGTGGTGAGACATTCTGAAGACTCCCTCGTGAATACCTTTCACCAACCAGTCCCAGCCCAGACACTACCTGCAGCACTCTCCTGCCCTTAGAGCACAGCTGGTAAAACATTTAAAGACGCTCCTTTACTGCTGAATGAAGTTATTCACATTTTCTGGATGGAAACCTGAACCGCTGAGTTCATGCCGAGTGAGTTTGTGAGAAGAACAGAGAGCCATGCAGACCTGTTGTCTTAGAGGCAGTGGTCAGCTCAGGGTCAGGGTTTCGATGTGTACCTGAGACTCCGCTCGGTGGAGGAGGCATGTACGACACAGGAGATCCTGGACCACCATGCTGGAAAGACACTCCGGAGGATGGAGGAGCAGGAAGAGAGGAGGAGGTGAGAAAGAGAGGATGGGAGGGAGGGGAGGACGAGCACTGGGTGGCAGGAGGCTGTCCCAGCTGAGATGGGATGGGCTGGGTGTACTGATAGAGGAAACCAGGAGGGTGAGGAGGGGAGGAAGGCTCTGCAGGAGGAGTGTGAGGAGCAGCAGCAGCAGAGGGGTACTGAAGAGGCTGATAGATAGGTGCCCCCCCAGCTCCAGGTGGGTACTGATTGACCTGGGGGTAGGCTGAGAGTCACACAGGATGCTCTGTTAGTGAGAATCTGCTGCATCATGCACTGCATGCTTCAGAACTACTGACAGAAACAAAGAACAACGTTAGTATCGCTCAGATATCAGAATCAAACATTTCCACAGAGAAATGTTTGAACGGGTTATTAAAAGATGTTGACTGCACTTCTCGAAGCACTCCTGTCTCCTTTAGAAAACCTTTATAGACTTATTCCTAAATGTGCCCTTTCTGGATGAGAATGGGAAACAACAGAAAAGTCAGTGGAGACTGAACCATCAGCGCCACCTGCTGCCTGTCTAGAAACAGTGACAGAAATACCCTTACATTTTTCAGATTTCTAACAAATTCACCAACATTTACATATGAACTGTTTATAATCCCTTTTGTTCTGTGATTCTTTTAAACAACCAGTCTAGATCTGTCATGAGATGCATGTGAGCTGTCTGCTCCAACACTCACGCTGGTACTGATGGGAGAACATGTATGCAGGAGTGGAGGAGGCCTGCGGAGCTGCTGCAGAGCTGGATGCTGGCAGGCCGTACATGGGGTTTGGAGGCTCCACCTGGAAAATAAAGAAAAAAGACAGGATAGTATCCTGTGTTTTCTCAGTTGGAAGAAAAAAGCTTGGAGCAGCTAAAGTGCTACAGCCCCAATTCTAAAAAAGTTGGCTCTTTTGTGTAAACATGTAAATAAAAACAGGATGCAATGATTTGCTAATCTCACACAGCTATATTTTATTCATGATAGTAAACATATCAAGTGTTAAAACTGAGAAATTCTACTCCGATTTATTTTAAGAAAAAATAAGGTCATTTTAAATTTGATGGCAGCAAATCATTGCATTGTTTTTATTTTTGTTTTACACAATGTCCCAATTTTTTGGAGTTGGGTTTATTCAGATGGATGTTGATTATAAATGGAAGTAATGAAGTCATGCAATAAAAATCACTTTGCCAACCCAGACATGCAAGAAGCAAAGAAACGACTGAATGAGGACAGTGAATGCATCACAGAGTCAGGAGACGGCAGGAGCTGGTGGGGTTACCGCAGACATGACACTGCAGCCAGAGACACATTTGGGACACAAAGCATGGATCTAATAAATGGAAGCCTTGGCACTAAAGTGTGTGCTGAGTTTGGTGTACCTTCTGATCTGAAGGGCTGCCTACTTGGAGAGGAGGAGGAGGGACAGCGGGGAGGGCTGTGGGAGTTTGGTTACTCCAGGAGGTGACAGTGGAGGCAGCCCTCACCTGAAGCAAACAGAGACACACAGCTGCAGGGAGGTGGGAACACACACACCCATCACCACAATAACGCCATGATGAAAAGGATAGTTCTGTTTTGTTAATTCTGTTGGGTGGAGTAGTCACGGTTACACCTTTCCCATTTCAAGATTACAGGATCAAGATTCTAATTTCTTCATCAATGTTCAACTAAGTGAAAACATTCAGTGTCTTATTAAAGCTGGAGAACAGGAACTGACACCGCTGTTTGTCTGGTTTAAAAGTGTTTTCATTCTGTGAAACAATGCTCAGGTTCAAGGTAAAATACAAAAAGAGGTGGAGTTGGGGCTCACTAGTTGCAGAATATGCAACAGATGGGAAATCATTTGCATAGAAAAATTTTACTAAATTAGGGCCGATTTAACATTTTATACAGCACTCCCATGCCCGTATTTTATATAAGAAATCTGAAAAGCATTTTGTTTGATCTATATATTTAATAAAAAAAAAAGATTTCTTTAAAATTTTAAGAAAGCTTGAAAATGAATCTTTTCTACACCTTTTAGTACCTGGAAAATACTAAAAGCAAAGTGCAGACTTCAGGAGTGCACAGGAACCCTGAGTACTCCTGAGAAGTGGGCTCAGACAGAAACCAGGCCGGGGACCGCCTCGGTGTGATTTCTGAGGGAGGTCAAAGCCAACCCATCCCTGGTGAGCCTCTGTACTGTGACAGGAGGTAGTAACAGAGCTGAAAACGGTTGACATCAAAAAGGAAAGACTATTTTGTGGCTCAGTAATGTGATAAAGTGATGATATATGGCCTGTGTGACCACCTGCTTACAGGAATTCAACAACAAACAGAAGAAAGACCAATGATGAGGATGCACAACAACTTTGCATTTAGTAAAAAAACCAAAAGAATTGCTGAACTGAGTTAATTTGTCAGAAGTTGAAAACAATATAAGGGAGAGGTCTGTCCCACATTTAATGCCTTGTGCTCCATGTCGGCAGGTTCTGCTTCACTTCTTTGGTTCTTTGATTTCTGAGAGCTCACATCTGAACGGAACGTGCTCGCAGCTATCCGTGATTTATGAACGGCCAGAGGCAGCAGAAAAAGGGACAATTGTTTTGTGAATGAACCTATAATCTTACCTGCGGTGGACAGCATTCAAACAGAAACTTTCATGGGGGAGTCATGTTAAAAACTATTCAGAGCAACAGCAAGTTTCAGGCATCTATCCTGCTCTCCACAAACTCACTTTGAAAAAACAGAACTATCCCTTTAAAACCTGTGGACATGACAGAGCCAGGGTTCAAACCACAAGAACACAAGACCTGAAAAACATTTCAATCCATGGTTGCATCAATACGATCACAGGATTAGAAACTTATGTTTCATTTTCCAGCAGCAGATTGTCATTTAAACCCTGTCTGGACAAGAACAGAAACGACTACAAGAAAAACTCCAGGGACCACTTCACCATGTGGAGGAATGCCAGCAACATGAACTCTGTTTCCTGGTACGGTGGAACATACCGGCTGGAAATACTGCTGCTGTGCCGGGGCAGATGTAGGCCCGGGAGCAGGAGCAGCAGGTGGGACCAGCCGAGACTGGACCCTCCGGTCCTGGGTCGGTGCCTGAGCTGCCTGAGCTGCCTGCTGTCCCAGAGCCCGACTGAGACGCTCACAAAGCTGCTGAATAGGAACCTAGGTTGAAGAAAAGATGTTTAACTTTCAATCAGGCAAATACAGAAGAGACTGGCTCACAGCTGGCTGGTTTGTAGAAAACACAAACTGAAGACGTTCGGTCAGAGTCACTCAGAACTCAACAACAATGCAACCGCAGATTCACCTGTTTCCTCACAATTGTGAGTCTCCGACTAGTTGTCAACCGTTGGGTTGTGTTTGATACCTGGTTGGTGCTGCTGGGCAGGTAGGTGATGGCTGTGGACAGGCAGCCTTGTGAGGCCAGCAGGTTGGCGTATTGGCTCATCTTCTCAGCCAGCAGGATGCCGACAGACACAGGACCAGAGCGCTGAGTCTGCTCCACTGCATGACGCAACACCACCACCTTCTCCACCAGGTCCTGCACACACAAACAGCACTTTGTAATGTTTGTTTTCACTGCTAAATGCCTCTGGTCACCAGCCAGTTAAAGCAGATGCTGCTTTAAACCCACAACAATAAAAAAAAACATACTGAACTCTGTGTAGCTTATGATACTATCAATCAGGGACAATCACTGGAGTTTTTATTCAGCATTCCCTAAAAATGCATTAAACAGCAAAATGACAGGTAATACTCTCAGCTACTACCACACACACACACACACCTGAGCTCAATAACAGTAAATTAACTGAGTTACAGACATTGTGAGTGTTGTTTTAAGGTCAGCTGGTTGTGTTTCAGTAACAATACACTGGAAGGAGCATAATATGACATGAAGAGAATATGAATACTTTTAGATATCTAGGGAAAGTAAATTAAAAATTAAATTAACCTTTATCATAATTATGATGATTCTTGGTGATGTTGGGCCTTGCTGACTGACGGACGACCAGTGAATTCTTCTGTACATCTTTTTGCAACAAAACTACTTCTGTATACCGTGTGTTATTTTATTCATTCATATATTAAAAAGTTTGGCTCGATTGGGAGTTATCAGCTATCACTACTGATTTTTGTAACTTTTATACTTTTGAAAAAGTAAGTATGAGGTAAGGAGCTCAGTCATGTGGGGGGAGCTTGGAGTAGAGCCTCTGCCCCCCCTACAAGGAGTCAGGTATCTGATTAGGACGTCTCCTGGACGTCTCCCGTTTCTCTCTCAGAGGTTTGCAGGCATGTCCCACTGGGAGGAGACCCGAGGAGGTCTTGTATATTCTCTCTGGCCTGGGAACACCTTGGGATAACCCAAGTGTGTTGCTTGGGAGAGGAAGGTCTGGGTTTCCCTTTGAAACTGTTGCCCCGCAACCAAATCATGGATAAGTGGTAGAAGATGGATGCATGGAAATTGTTTAACAGTAGCGGCTGGTGGAGTTTTCTCCAGGGGGGGCTATAAGTCCAAAATACACATATACCAAAACATATACTAATGTATCACACCAGTGTATTTACATGAATTAAAACAACAGAAGCAACATTATATAATAATATAAATGCAGAAGTGCTTCCTGAACACCAATACTTACAAAGACGGAGGTCTCCCAAGGCACAAGCCTGCAGGACACATTTAGTGTTTATAAAACTTGTTTTCTCCCTTATTTTTCAAAACTTTATTGGAGAAAATACAAAAACATTCTCACTAAAATCTGCTTCAGTCTAATTTTTGTCTTCCTACTTTATTTTGGCTACTGTTCTGCTATTTCTAGAAAAAGGTCTGCTACTTGTAGCTATCATTCTGCTTTTAGCTTCCTTAGGTTTTAGCTGCTGTTTTGCTATTTCTACTTCTATTCAGCTACTTTAAGTGTTTAGCTATCATTTTAGTAATTTTAGCTACAGTGTTGCTAATTTAATTTCAGTTTTGTAATTCTTGCTACCATTTTGATATTATTTTGGTACTTAACTATTGTTTTGCTACTTTTAACTTTTGCCATCATTTTGTTAATGTTAGAATCAGTTTTTCTACTTTTAGTTTCTCTTCTGCTTGTCTGAACTTTAACAACTCTGCTTTAGCTTCAGTAAATATCATTCAGGGTCATTCAGCACAGTATTCACACTACTTTTCACAGAAAATGCAAGTTTGAGGATACTGAAGTAACCTCTGCCCAGCATACAGACCTGTAGAGAACGAGGACAATGTCCGTCCTGCGCTCTGCTCCAGCAGGACACCAGCTTCTCCATGTTCCCAGCACAGATGTAACACAGACAAGCTTGAGACTTCAGCTGTGTATCCTCTGCTGCCTCCAGTCTGTCACCGAGAAGGTCTAAGGAACGAGTTACAGAGCATTAAATCAGAGCTGAGAGTCAGACGGGTGAAGGGCAAACATGAACAAGGACCAACCACAGAGAGACGAGAACTCCTCAGGCTGAGTGTAAGTCATGACAGCAGCCAGGGCCTCCTTCCAGCTCTGCAGCTCGCAGGTGTTCAGGATGTCGTGCCAGTCTTTCATGACCACGGCGCTGATCAGCTGCAGGACAAATCGCACTTCCATCATCATATCATTCAGGTCACAGTTCCGCAAAAAGGCCGAACCTCCCCAGGTGTTACCTTAGTTATCTTGCTGTGTGTTCTTGTGAAATACTTCTTCTGGGTTTTCTTTAAGAGTTCAGCCCCTCCAGCACAGGCCAAAATGATGCTGTCTGCCATTCGGTTGTCATGGAGACAGAGCTCCACAGCTCCCTCAAAGTCTCCAGATAGCAGAGCCTGCGTGATTAGTCCATCCACATCTGAAGAGGAAAAAATAACAATTAAATATTTCTAATAAAAACACGCATTTACAATTCCAACTCTGAAAAAGTAGGAATGTTTGGAAAAATGTAAATAAAAACAGCATGCAATGATTTGTAAATCTTAGTTACTTTTTTCCCCCACAATGAAAGATAACCAAGAAAATGTACCATTTTAAGGAAAACACAATTTTCTATTATATTCTAGCAACATATCTCAAAAAGGTTGTTGCTGTGCTGCGTTTCCCTCCATGAAGCATCCTGTCTTCTTTAACACCAGTCTGTAGACAGGTAGGACCTGAGGACAGCAGCTGATGGACGTTTGGAGGGAATCTTGGCCCATTCTTGTCTGATGGAGGATTCTAGCTGGTCAACAGTCCTGGGACTTCTTTGGCAGATTTTTTATTTCATGATGCATCAGATGTGAGAGGTGTGAGCTGCTGGCAGATCCTTTCAGAAATCTGGACTCTTCTTCTATGAAACCATGCTGCTGTAATGATGCAGTATGAGGTTCAGCATCGTCTTACTAAAATATGCAAGGCCTTCCATTGTCTGGATGGGAGCATGTTCTAAAAGCTTTCCAGATGTGTAAGCATAGACACTAATGCCCCCCCATACCAGCAGAGAGGCTGATAACAGATTGGATGGTCCCTCTCCTCTTTACTACAGAGGACATGCCACCTGTGGTTTCCAAAACAAAATCAAAATTTCAATTTGTCTGACCACAGAACAGCTCACCATTTAAGTGACTCATGGCTCAGAGAAGACTGCTATGGTTCTGGATGGTGTTAACATCTGTCTTCTTCTTCACATGACAGAGCTTTAAGCAGCTTTTATGGATGACATGATGAACTACAGACACTGATCTGTGGAAGAGTTCCTGAGTCCATCAGTGATGTCCAGAACACAATCAGACCTGATTTAATGCAGCGGCCCCTGAGGGCCCAAAGATCACAGACATCCAGTACTGACTTTAACCTTTGAGCTCAGAGACTTGCCCAGATTCTTGAAAACATTTGATATTATGAACTGTAGATGAGGAGATATTTAAAGCCTCCCCAATTGTTCTGTTGAGGAACATTATTTTGACATTGTTCCACTATTTTTAGACAGTTTTTGCAGACTGGTGAACCTCTGCCCATCTTTACGTCTGACAGATTCAGCCTCTCTAAAATGCTGCATTTATTCCCAGTCCTCTTACTGACCAATTAACCTAATTAGTTGCAAAACTCTCTTATCCTTACCACTTCCTTTTTCAGCTTTTTGTTGCCCCTGGCCCAGCTTTTTTAAAATGTGTTGCCTCTTATTTAGAAAAGATTTTTTTTTTGTTCAAAAATTGTACAATTTAGTAGTTTAAACATTTGATGTGTTTACAATGTTACATTGTGAATAAATGTGGGTTTATGAGATTTGTTGTATTTACATGTTACACAACGTCCCAACTTTCTCAGATATGGGGTTGCCTTTATAAGTATAACATCTAAAACCTATATAGAGACTTAAATCGGTGTGAAAATTAACTAGATTTGAGTGTAAAAATCTTTAAAGTGTTAATTTAATCTCATTTAATCTATCTATAGAAACTTAGTATTAGGTGCTTTAATGATAAAACTAAAACTGAGAAGACTGTCAGACAAGCAGATTCATTAGTAGGTAATCAATACTTATTTGCATTCAATACATACAGAATTTCAAGTTGTTTAAATGTAGTCAAATTTAACTAAGTTGCAGCTCAAAGAACTGGTTTTTATTGTCAGATACAAGAAACTTCTTCTAAATGTCCACATTTATTCCAACTTGAAGTAAACCAAGTTTCCCTGTGATGTTAGCGGCCATCTGCAGCAGTTACCCTGACTGATGCTGAGGCTGACTCTTCCTGCAGAAGGTGAAGCTGGAACTGGGATCTCTGCTGGACTGGACTCCTCCACCTCCACCGGGGCTGCAGTTTCCTAAAACACAAGAGGAACATCGTGATCTCTCCAGGTTTCACCAAACAAAACAAATAAAACTGTTCATTTCTGGGTGTTTGTTCAGTCACAGTGCAGCCCTGAACCCTGAGCAGATTCAAAACTTTATTACAACATTATAATTTATCTTGTGCAGAAAACGCCTGTTTTAATTTGATTTCCTGTTTATAGTTTCTTCTTGCAGTCGGCTCATTCAGAGATGAGTGCTTTGACTTTTGTTTGATGTAACTTTTATACTTCTAAAAATATTTTAACTTTATTCAAAATAAAATTTCACATAAAAAAACATTGAGATGTCTTCAAATTATTCAAAAACTTTGTTGGCCTTTACCAACAGTTCAGCTACTTGTAGCTGTTAGCTAATGTTCTGCTTATTTTAGCTTTGAGCTAATCTTTTTAGCTACCGTTTAGCTTTTATCTACTCTTCTGCTTTTTAAACCTGTAGCTGTTTTTCTCCTTTTTTAGCTTTTACCCATTACTGCTACTCTTAGATTTAGCTACGTTTCGATCATCTTAGCTTTTAGCTATAATTTTGCTACTTTTTGCTACCATACTGCTCCTTTTAGCTTTTAGCTAAAGTTTTTCTCATTTTAGCTACAGCTTTGTTAGTTTCAGGTATAGTTTTGCTACATTTAGCTTTTAGCTACTTTTAGCTAACTTTAACAACTCAGTTTTAGTTTCTTTGACAACTTTTCAACACTCAGCATTCACACTGAATGTTGGCAGTGTTTTAGTTTCCGGTGTAAAGTGTAATGTTGAGAAAATGAAGAAAAGCCTCATGCTGTTCCACAGTAAAGGAGAGATAATCAGTCATATAATTTATACATCTTAGAAAAAGAAGAATTAGTCTGTTCCACCTGTAGTTTGTACACCGCAGAGCTGTTTACATTTACAGGAATATTAACAACCCATCTTAAATTGGTTTTCTGTGGCAAGGCTATGAACAATAACTATCTTACCTGCTGCTGAACAACACCTGATTACATCTGACTGATGAGCTAACAGCTAGTCTGTCCAAAGTGGACTGCTGCCGTCATAAAACAACTTTAGTTGAAAAAATTTCATAGTGGTTCACGTAAACACAATTTAATAATCCTCCATTATTGTCAATTTTGAACCATATGGATATTTACACAGACTTCTGTTATTTTCAGGTGCAAACAGAAGCAGCTGTGAGCTGAAACATTTTCAGTGAAACCTGAGGTCAAGTCCAAAAGGAATATCATACTTTGGCCAAAATAACAAATGCAATGGTGATGACAACGTAAAGGTTTTAAAAGTAGAATTTACAAGAACTGCTGTTTTAGATGATACCAATCCACTTTGGTTTTGGCTGCTGTTAGCTCATCAGACTAGCTGTTTGCTCATCAGTCCTGTCAAAATTAAAGTATTTTTCCAAGCTGGGCTTGTTCAAAGAGCTACCTATAACAGGTAAGTTTATTTAGTCTTAATTTTTCCACAAATGGACAAAATTTCACTAAGTTGTGTAGAAGGAGTCATCTATAATAATTTGTACCTCATTCAGTGAGATCTCCTCCTCTTCCTCCTGCTTCTCATCAGCATCTTCCTCTGAGAGAGCTCGGGTCATATCTGTATCCAGTTTGCAGTCAGGAGCATCTTCTGGTTCCAACGCCTCCTCTGCCCCTGCCTCCGGAGTGGAGTTCAGCTCAGGCTGCAGGTTTGCAGCAGTGATAAAGTCGAACGCTGCCTCTGGAGTGTCGACAGGCGGCACCAGGCTGAGGTCGGCTAAATGCTGCAGAGAGGCGGGAGCAGGCCAAGACATGTTGTCTTAATCAAACTTACAACTGAGATCAGGATGCAACGTGAGGACAAATGAGATACGATGCGTTTTAACTGATCTGTACTGTCAAAAGAAATCCTATATGTTCTTTATTTCCTTTTGCCAAGCACCATTCTGTCAAAAAGGGGTGTGTTGAGATCTTGTAAGACTAGAACATCCCAAGATTTCTTGAGTTGAAAACTATCAAGCTGCAGTCAGCACGACGTCCTCTGGTCCTTCCACTGCGTTGGAGCCATTCAAACAGGGAGAATGAGCACAAGGACATCCCTGAAGCTTCCACCGCCGTCCTGCAGCCTCTGCAGCTGTGAGCTGACAGGAAGAGTCTTCATCATGGAGGAAATAAAGTTTAAAGCTCTCTGGGAAAAAGTCGATGGAACTTGACGGTGAAGTGGAGGTGACCCAATCTGACTAACGTTCCCTGAGAGCCTCCTCCCCTCTCCACTCAAGATGTTTTATTTTCTGTGTTCAGTTTAAGCAGCTTTCAACTGTGATACAAACAAAACAAAGTAATGTTCACTCCTTTCAGTCCTGAGAGGACTCCGTCTGTCAGAGAACATCAGTTACTGGCTGTGCAAATGTATTTAATCTGTTTAAAGGTGAAATGTTGACAGCTGTTAGGATGTTCATTGAGGGTTTTTAAGCTGATTTGGCTTCCTGTGATAAAATGTTTTCATTAAAAACCAGTAAAAAAAAAAGTGATTAAAAGAAAGACAAATGAAATCTTATTTAAAACATTTCTAAAGAACTGTTTGTTCTGACTGATAACAAAACATGGCAAATTCATTTCTTTTTTAAAGACAATATTGAAAAAAAAATGGCCATTGATCAAGTTTTGAAGTCTGTCCCTGCTGAGTTCAAAGGTCACACAGCTTTAATGAGAAGCTGAAGCTGTGCTCTGAGAAGAAGAAAAAAATCAGACAGAAGGTCATTGTTAAAATGTGCTTACATTAGAATTAATAATTCTGAAGTCATTAGCAAAAAGTTAGTTTATAAATCAACAGAGCAGCTTGAAGTCATGATTTTTGTTTTGTTTTTAAAAAGAAAATCGTTTTCAACTTCCTCTGAGCGGCTTCAAAACGAGAAGTCAAAAGGAAATCTACTTGCAACACTTCCTTATTGCATAAAAATGTGGCAATAATAAAGGCAAACATTTTGAAAGAACAGAGTTGAGGCAGAAAACGGCGATAAATGAAGATTACAGTGTGACTGGTTGACCGTTTTCTGTATTTGTTGCAGTTTATAAATGTGTTTGAGGAGAGGTTTTATACTGGATTGTAAAGAATAGGCTGTATTTCTGAAATCTACTACAGTTTAGATAGTTTTAAGACTTTAAAGCCATTGCAGCTAAAAGATGTATGTTTTGTAAATGTCTTCATATAAACAGCTCTTTTTAAATTGTCTTGAAGAATTAATGCTCTGACTTACCTCTTCAGCATCTGCAGGTTTTTTTTCTAAAGCTGCTGAAATCTGGCAACAAATTGACAAATTAATAAGAACGTGTGGAAAATATTTAGAAGCTTCAGTGAAAAACGTCAAATCAGAGGATCACCTTCGAGGCCAGTTCCTCTCTGTTGTAGCCCAGAAGTTCGAGGTATTTACTGCGGATATCACTTTCAAAATTAGCCTGAAAACACAAGAAATAGTTTAAGTAAACACTTTGTATTTGCAGCTTTCCCACAGAAGAATCCTGCTGAGGTTCATACCTTCAGGAAGGACCAAACTGTCTTTTCAAACTCATTCTCAGCTGCATCGATCTTCTCCTGGCAGAAGTCCACAAATCTGCCTGAGCTCAGAGTGGCCTGCAGCTGATCGGAGCGCCTCAGAAAGGTGGTTTCTGTAACAACCTGACTGATGTGGACAAGATGGGATGTGGGCTGCTGAGGCGTCGGGTTCTCCAAAGACACCAGCTTCCCACCAAACTACAGGAGAAGAAAAAACAAACAATCTTCAGGAACTAAAACCCTAACAGCCCTCATAAATCAGAAGAAAAAGAACAACTCACAGCGAACGAGGCTCCCACAGGTCTACGGATCCACTTGGGAGGTTTCTTCAGGGGGGTGACCACAGCTGGAGGGGCAGCGGTCTGAGGCAGCTGCAGCGGAGGCAACACTTGTCCCGTCCCAAAGGGATCCATGTTCCCAAATGAGTTACTGATCTGAAACACAAGTAACGTAACAGAAGACGGATCATGTGCAGCTCAGGAAACATGATGGCAAAAAACTAGTTCCTGGTCCAAATTAAAGGCCTTGAACCTGCTACTGTCAGAGTTTTAGACCAAGATAATCTTTTACTGAAAAATAAGTCTCACTCGTTGTTCTCAAACCTTGTAAATGAGCTTAGGGGCAAATTTATGCAACACCTTGAGATCTCACAGCTACGTACACACCAGAGTTCAGCTCAATGTCTGTAAAAATGTCAGCCATTGCAATTTGTGTGTTTAACATGCGCTGGCTGTGGCAGCCATCTTGAATTGAGTTGACTCCAGAAAGTAATCAGTTGGAGATGTAAATTCAATGATTAATTTCTGAAAGTTTAATTTAAATCTGTCCACACACACATACAGAATATTACTGTTCACCGCCACCTTTTACCAGCAGGTTATTTTAATTAAGGACTAAATGACAGAAACAACAAGAAAATGTAAAGTAACAAGCAAAAATATATTTATATTGTAAAAAAGACAAATGACATGGTATTTTAGCTTTAAGTCTAGACCTCCATTTAGGCCCGGTTTTACTTCTTGTTAAGTTAAAAGCTGATTTATTTCTAAGTAATGTGTTTGAACTTCATTCATTTAGAGGGTTACAAAAGAATAAAATGATTCTTGTGAATATTTAAACAGTTAATCTTAACTTCTATCTGGTGTTTCTGTCTCCATTTTGATGTCAGTGAAGAAAAAGGAAGTATGAGTCGGTGGCAGGTGGAAGAAAAAATTAATTGTGATGCTTCAGATTTAAAAAAGACGGACGGACAGATTAAGAGTAAAAAGCTACTAAAGGAGAGACATACTATATTTGACTTGTTTTATACACAATCCCTTCTAAATTAAAAAAAAATTGAAAATTAAAAAAGTATGTTGACAATGTTTGTGTATTACCTGACACTGCCAGAAGGGGGAGCAGGTTAAACACACATTGTACTTTTATAAAATATTCTTCTACCAATCCATCTTCATCTCAAAACCAATCTGTCTACATTTCACTGCAGATTATTATTGGCCGCTGCCGAAGGCGCAGTGCCCATCAAGTGTTTGTCTGTGTTTGTTTGTCTGGACTTTTGGCGAAAAAAAACAAAAACATTGGCCAGTTTTGAATGAAACTCCCAGAAAGTAATCTCTGGATGAACAACAACAACTAATGACTTTTTAAAATCACATGACACAGCTAAACAACTTTAATAAAAAACATAAAAAAGCTGCAATTTAGCCAATTTTATAGATACTGAGCTGAAATTGGTGGTAGCTGAGCCTCACCCCCAACAATTAATTGATGGAGTGAGATCCGTTTTTAAAACTTTGTCATCAACTACTGGAATTAACTCTGTGAGCAAATGTTGCACGAATCACTGGATGGATTTTACTAAAACTTTCAGAAAACAATCACGGTATTAACAGAGGCAAGCAAAGTTTTTTATCCTTTAAGCAAAAAGGAAAATCCCACAATGCTCACAGAAATAACCTGAAACTGACAAAAGTAATAAGAAATGAATAAAAACATCAACGAAAATCAAACGATGCTTTTTAATTTTTTTAAAATAAATTTTTAAACCGGTGGTGTCATGGGGATTAACTGTGGGTGCATTCAGGATGTTGATAAATTTCCTTTTGGTAAAGAAAGAAAAACCCACAAAAGTCACTGAACTCGAAAGAAACAACTAAAAATCAACTAATGAAAATCAGTCATTGCTGTTGAATTTTGGTTCAACAGAAATATTTTAAAAAAAGAAACCAATGAAACTGGCCTTTCCAAAAAGGATGGTATCTGTAGAAAAGATTGAAACTAATCTGCCCACAAGGACGTGTTAAACTCAGGTGTGTCCTGTAATCAGCATCACTGGTGTCTTCAGTCCTGGAATCAGTCAGTCTGTCTGATTAAAGGGTGAAGAGTAGTCACAGGGCTGTTTGGTATCATGGTGTGTAACACACTGAACATGGAGCACAAAAAGCTGAGGACAGAGATGTCTCAGGAGCTTAGAAAGAAAATAATTGAGCAGCACGTTCAAGGTAAAGACTATAAGACCATCTCCAAGCAGCCTGATGTTCCTCTGACTACAGCTGCTCAGATTATTCAGAAGTTTAAAGGTCCACAGGACTGGAGACAGCCTCCCTGGATGTGACCTTAAGCAGAAAACTTGATGACAAGTTGAAGAGACGGATAACTCAGCCATTTTTGTCGACATTGAGCTGAATTTTGTGTGGTTGTAGCTGAAAGTAATCTCCCAATATTCTACGAGCACTAACATCTTACAATATTGCATGAGAAGTCATTTAAGTGGTTTGGAAAACAAAAGATATTACTTTGTCATTTAAGATTATTTTGATTTAAACTTCTGTGACATGTTTTTCTTCAAGGACCTCCAGGTCTTTAAATTTTTCATACAACTACTTTAATATATTCACAGATGGCTTCTTTCCTCCTACTCATCTTTTTCTCATTCTGCTGTTTACTTCAACCACTTGTCTGTTTTTTAGCTTTAACGCTCACCTGGTCAGCATGTCTCTGGCTCTGAGCCTGGCTGCTGCCCCCCATGATGGAGTAGATGTCGATGTGTCCGTCAAAGCCTGCAGCTGACAGCACGGCAGGATTTCTAGGGCACCACTGGATGTCGAAGCACCACTGGCTGCTGGTGGGCAACTCGTACAGCACCTGGAGATGAAACATTTGCTCCCATCTGAGGACAAGTGTGGAAAATGTGCAACAGCTTCATTTATGCGGGTGGAAAATGGCTACCTCAGCTGTGTTTGGATTCCAGCACAGGATCCTGCTGTCCTTCCCACAGCTCAGAAGCAGATCAGGATCAGCCAAACTCCAGGCGATGGCCAGAACACCTCTGGGTGGACAGAACAGCTCACATGCATTTTGACGGATCAGAAAAGACAGATTAGACTCTAGATGTTTACAATCACTAACTTCTATAAAAGGAGCAGAAACCATTTCTCACTTTAGATTTAAAATGTTCAATTGTTTGAAAAAAATTAAATAAAATCTGGGATTTAAACACTGACACTTTCTCAAATTCTCCAAACTAAATTACTTATAAATTTGGCAAAAAGAAATGCTAATAAGACTATCTAAAACAAACAAAACAAAAGTCCTGCTAACAGTAGTATAGACCCAGCGGTAGGAACAAAGCAGATGTGAATCATTCTTATACAAAAAGAAATCCTTAACAGAAAGGTGATGACATGATGCATCATGTTTACCAGGTGTGTTTACCGTGTGTGTTGCTCTAAAATCTTGAGAGGGGAAGTAGCAAACCGCAGGTCCCACATCTGGATGACAGGCATCCGGTCATCCTCCGAGGCCAGGACCAGCTGAGTGGCCACCTCAGGGTTCCAGGCCAGTCCAGAACAATGCATCTGAAACACACACACCGCAGAGAATGTCCTGTTTGGTTTGCAGTTCAGGGTTTATGTGCTGCATGTGTCTGATCATGAACTCACTCTGTTGCTGTGGTCGCTGACTTTGATAATGAGGTCATTTTTCCGCAGGTCCCACACTGAAGCCCGGCCGCTGGAGCTGGCTGAGGCCAGGATGTGTTGGACCTGTCTGTTCCATGACACATAGCTGATGTCCTCCTGAGGCTTTAACACAAAAACAAACTTTCTGAGTTAGAATTCAGAAACCGGGTCCACTTATTTACAAGCAGGGGTGGAAGTAGCTGCTCTGAATGATCGGTGTTTCAAACTTTAACAAGGGATGGGCAATATGCAATCCTTCAGTTTTGAGATATTACTACATGTTTTTGCTAAACAGAAGATTTTTAATCAGAATTTTACAAATTTTAAAAATGTAATTACATGACTCAAATCAGTATGGGGGGGGTGTTAATTCAAGACGTTACAAATAGTAGACAAGGTATCGCACAATAAAAATTATTTATTTTCCAGAAGCTGCCACTTATAGTGTTAGATGACATCGTGGTGACTATGTTCACACTAGAAAAGTCTGGAAATCAGGAATTCCAGGGAATGTGCATGGAGTAGGACGTGTTGCGCGGGAGCTCTTTGGGAATGTGATTTTAATATAATTTAATGAAAACTTGCCATGGCTACATGCTCAAGTAGTTATCAAAAACTACATCTTTAGTGCTACACATCTGGATCAAGTTGAGTCTTTGAAGAAAAACCAAATCTGCTCGGACTGACTGACCTCAGAGCCCGAGGTCCCCCAGAAGTCAGATGTTAATGAAGAGACACATTAAGGTCACGTTAGATGACCTCTGAGCTGAAATCATCACCAAACTTCAGTCTGTTAAGAAGGAAGTGGCGACTGCTCTAAAACTGCTGGAAAAATAAAAAATAAAAAAAATAACAAAGCTCAGCAAAATGGATCCATTTGTGGTTTTGAGAGCATGGCTAAGGAGCTCAGTGAGTTGTTTTTCTTTCAGCTGCAGCCTTCTGCACAAGTCGCCCCAAACGTGTATGAAGGGTTTGGCAACAGTTTTACGCCAGATGCCCTTCCTGGTGCAACCTAGGCTTGAATCTGCAGCGTCAGGATTACAGGACCACGGCACGGACCACAGAGCTACTGCAGCTCCAGGGACAAACTACACAGCTGTGCTGCTGTAAATGCTTAGAGCCAGAAATGTAAAGACTTGGAGACATGCTCTAGGTGGAGCCAGAGGGCTCAGAGGGTCCATGACCTACTGAGTTTGTTGGTGATTTTCTCAGGAACTTGTTGGAACTTCAGGAGAAAGCCAGCTCTGACAGGGCCAATTCACAAGCAAAACCCAAATCCTTTTTGAGGACTGACAAAGAAGTGAAACTTCTGCTTCGTGTCACAATAAACTCCGACTGACTGGGTGTCCTGTCAGTCCAAACGCAAGAGTTTTCCTCATGTTCAAAGAGTTCAGAGTAAATTAATTATAAACATGTTTAGATTTTTTTTAACTATTCCCATTTCCCAAATTTTCAATGTTGACTTGATGCACATTGCTGATCTCTTTCTGCAACGTTTGCTTTTGTATCATTGACAGTTGAATAAAGAAAAAAACCTTGTTGGCCTTGGATTATTTGGTGTAATAATAACGCTGCTCTAGTTCAGCTCATATTATTATTCAACAGACTTGTCTGTTTATTGAAGCTTTATCGCATACGAAGGTTTTACTGTAGTTAAGAAACTGACATTTGCAACACAAACACAAGCATGTAATCTGTCATTATTGGGGTTAAATGTCGGGCAGAAGGTCGATGATATGTTTTGTAAAAGGTTGCGTTTAGGCTGTCCACATGAGAACAACAGTAATGTTTACACATTTTCTTACTCAGGAACCTGGTTTTAATGAAAACCATTTAGGGGCTCCTGAAACATTGTTTCCAAGTGGATGACATGCTGAACTTGAAAATAAAAAAATTTAAAAAAACTTTGCGTATTCACAAAACTGTGAACAGGGCCTAATTAATCTGATTAAATGGGTCTTTCTAATTTTAGTTACTGTTTTGCTGGTCTTCACTTTCACCTACTGCTTCGGTAATTATAGCTGTTGTTCTTATAATTTTAACTAACAATTCAGTTTCAGCTTCATTTCAGAGAAAAGACTGTTTCTATAGTTACACACAGACTCTTTGACAGCTTAAATCACTGCATTGTTTCCTTTGCTAAGTCACTTTTAAAGTCAGGTAACAGATAATAAAACATTGTAAACAGAGCACACGCACCTGTGTTTTAGGTCCTGGTGTCATCGGAGATGCAAAGTTATTCATGTCCCAGATATAAATTTCGGACTCATTACCACCTGATGCAACCAGGTTAGCCTGAAGAAACACAAACAGCATCAGTGCAGATTCTTTACAGAGCTCTATTAACCAGGGCTGAGAGGGTCATACCTGAAACGGGTTCACATCGAGAGCCCTGACGGGCCCTGTGTGTCTGTCACTCTCAGCGATGATGACATCACTCCCTCCAGCCATGATCTTCGCTGGGTCGTACAGGATCACGTTACCATTCTCACCTCCGGTGATCAGGACACCAGACAGGCGACCCTGGGTGTCCATGTCGAACGGACCCCAGACCAGTTTGTGGTACCTGTGGGGAGAAAGGTAAACTAATGTGAGTGAGTGAGTGAGAGAGAGAGTGAGAGTAAGAGAGTGAATGAGTGAGTGAGTGAGTGAGAGTGAGAGATAGAGTGTGAGTGAGAGAGAGAGAGAGTGTGAGTGAGTGAGTGAGTGAGAGAGAGAGTGTGAGTGAGAGAGAGAGTGAGAGAGAGAGAGAGTGAGTGACAGAGTGTGAGAGAGAGTGAGTGAGTGAGTGAGTGAGTGAGTGAGTGACAGCGTGTGAGAGAGAGAGTGAGAGAGTGAGTGACAGAGAGTGAGAGAGAGTGAGTGAATGAGAGTGAGTGAGTGAGAGAGAGAGTGAGAGTGAGTGAGAGTGAGAGAGAGATAGAGTGTGAGAGAGTGAGTGAGAGAGAGTGTGAGTGAGTTAGTGAGAGAGAGAGAGAGAGTGAGTGTGAGACAGTGAGTGAGTGAGAGAGTGAGTGAGAGAGAGAGTGAGAGAGCGTGAGAGTGAGTGAGTGAGAGAGAGAGTGAGTGAGTGACAGAGAGTGTGAGAGAGAGAGTGAGTGTGAGACAGTGAGTGAGTGAGTGAGCGAGAGAGAGAGTGAGTGTGAGTAAGTGAGCGAGCGAGCGCGAGAAAGTGAGTGAGTGAGTGTGAGAGAGTGAGTGAGTGTGAGTGAGTAACTGAGCGAGTGAGTGAGTGAGCGAGCGAGTGTGAGTGAGTAAGTGAGCGAGCAAGTGAGTGAGTGAGCGAGCGAGTGTGAGTGAGTGTGAGTGAGCGAGTGAGTGAGCGAGAGTGAGTGAGTGAGAGAGAGTGAGTGAGAGAGTGAGAGCGAGCGAGCGAGTGAGTGTGAGTGAGCGAGTGTGAGTGAGTAAGTGAGCGAGCGAGTGAGTGAGAGTGAGTGAGAGCGAGCGAGCGCGAGAAAGTGAGTGAGTGAGTGAGTGTCAGAGAGTGAGTGAGTGTGTAAGTGAGTGTGAGTGAGAGAGATACAGTGTGAGTGAGAGAGAGAGTGAGAGTGAGAGAGTGAATGAGTGAGTGAGTGAGAGTGAGAGAGATAGAGTGTGAGTGAGAGAGTGAGTGAGTGCGAGCGAGCGAGTGTGAGTGAGCGAGAGCGAGTGTGAGTGAGTGAGTGAGTGTCAGAGAGTGAGTGAGTGAGAGAGTGAGTGAGTGAGAGTGAGAGAGATGGAGTGTGAGTGAGAGAGAAAGTGAGAGAGAGATAGAGTGTGAGAGTGAGTGAGTGAGTGAGTGAGAGTGAGTGACAGAGTGTGAGAGAGAGAGTGAGTGAGAGAGATAGAGTGTGAGTGAGAGAGAGTGAGAGTGAGTGAGAGCGAGATAGAGCGTGAGTGAGAGAGAGTGTGAGTGAGTGAGAGAGAGAGTGAGTGACAGAGTGTGAGAGAGAGTGAGTGAGAGAGAGAGTGAGTGAGTGAGAGAGAGTGTGAGTGAGTGAGTGACAGAGAGTGTGAGAGAGAGTGAGTGTGAGACAGTGAGTGAGTGAGTGAGAGAGTGAGAGAGCGTGAGAGTGAGAGTGTGAGTGAGCGAGAGAGTGTGAGTGAGAGAGTGAGAGCGAGCGAGAGAAAGTGAGTGAGTGAGTGTGAGTGAGTGAGTGTGAGAGAGTGAGTAAGTGAGCGAGCGAGTGAGTGAGTGTGAGTGAGAGAGTTGGTGTGAGTGAGTGAGTGAGTGTGAGTAAGTGAGTGAGTGAGTAAGTGAGCGAGTAAGTGAGAGAGTGAGAGAGTGACAGCAGCATGAAGACAACATCCTCAGCTCTTGTTTACCTGTGAGCAGACGAGAAGCTGCCACATGACTTCATGTCCAAAGATGGCTCTGCCAAGTCCAGCTCAAAAAACTCCAGGGAGGCATTGGTGCTGAAGGAGGCATCCAGTTGTTGGGCTGATGTTCCTTCAGATTACAGGAAAGGAGATGTTCATCCACAGAGCTGAATGCTGAGTCACCATTCACACCAAGGGTTTCTTGTTTAGTTTCTTTTGTACGTTTGTTTTTGCAATCAAACTACTTCAGCACAGTTAGTCCTTTTTTAACCTTTTGTTCATCAAACCGTTCAACTCAAGTGAGAACAGTGTGCTTTGACTTTTGTTTTTGTTACTTTGATGCTTTTCAAAATGTTAAACTTGATTTAAAATAAATAGAAATGCATCGGGATCTCTTCAAAAACATTGTTCTCATAGAAATCTGCTCTATTTTTGTGTTCTTACACTATGTTAGCTTTTACCCACTGCTCTGCTGCTGTTAGTTTCTAGCCATCATTTTCCTGCTTTTAGCTTCTGTTTTGCTTATTTTTATATACAGTTTTGCTCATTTCAGCTACAGACTTTCTTGTGATCTTTTAAAGTGGTCTTGAACAAAAGTTCAAAAGTTTTTGGTGTGTGTGTGTGTGTGTGTGTGTGGGGGGTACTCTTTGGCTGTTTCTTCCTTTATTTATTTTATTTGTCAGAAGAATGTTTAATGTTTGTTAAGAGAATGTGTGAATCACTCAGGCAGAAAGGCTCCTGAACTCAAGAGATGAGCCAGCGTTGAGCTGACACACGACGGTCTACATTAGATCTTAGTCTTCTTTTCACTGAACACAATAAGTGATGCAACAGATGCTCCAGGGTTAAATTCAGTTCAGGTTCCACTGTAAATGATGCACTTCACAAATACAATGTAATGTCCTGTCCAATCACTCAGAAGCAGCACCAGGTTGGTGCTGCAGGTCCGTACCTGTTGCCAGGTAGATTGGGTGGTGCTGTGCAGGACTCCAGCTCTGGATGGCTGTGCGCTTGATCTCTTTAAGTTTCATTCTGGAAAAATAAGTGCAGTAAATATTACAGAGCATCTACGTTCTACACTCAGGATGATTTTTAACACCTTTTTCTTTCAACTCTTGTTCTGTCTTTAGGAATAATCCCAGATAACATATCATTTAAAAGTAAAAAAACTAATTTTGTAAGATACCTTATCAGGTTACACATTACAGAGGGGCTGGTGCAGCTGCAGAGGCTGAAGATAACAGAAGCTGCAGTGAAATGATCCCTTCCACATGTAGATGTAATATTAGGCCATCTTTAATATTTAGAGCAAAATCCTGTCTGTGTCCTGAGCAGAGGCTTTTAACAACGACACACCATCTGAACAATAAAACACATATGATGTGTTCTGCACTGGAAAGAGAAACCAGATTTATTGGATTATAGGATTCTTCTAACGAGAACAAGTTCTTAATGTTCTTTTTTCAGATTGTCAATTATCCTCGATGATGTTTCTGTGTCTGTAATGTTAGCAAAATGAATGAATAAAAAAATGAAAAGAAACTTTAGGAAAATACTGAATGTACATCTACAAGTGATTAAGGCTTGGAACCCAGTCCAAGATGGCTACCACACCTAAGCACCCTCAGCAAACACAGAAGCAGCTGTAATTCACCTGATTCAGATCAGGTGTGTTGATCACCCCTGCTGTAAGTGCTACTCACTGCCAGACATCTTGGCAGAAAACTTTAATATAACTGCTGGAGTCAGCTCTGTTTGTTAGCAAAATATCTCATGAAACACTAGATGTACTTTAAATGACATTTTCAGAAACTAATCATTGGATGTACATTTACAACTAATTAACTCAATTAAAGATGGCCACCATCGCTAACCAACGTCAGCAAACACCGAAATGGTTATAACTCTGTTTGTAGAGCTGAAACGTGATGTGGTAGTAGCTGAGAGTCATCCTACACATACTGAGGGGGACATCTCGCGATACTGCATGAGATTAAACATCATTTTCAAAGTCTGACTAAAACTGCTAAACTTGTCATTTCCCAACATAATTTGATCTTAGTTGGAAACTCGGCGGGCGACATGCATTCTTACAGGGAATGCAAGGCCTTCAAGCTGGTGAGTAATAAGGTCCCATAAGTGTCACACAGGTCCTGCAACTTTAACAGCTGCTGCAGCGAGAAGAATCTGTGGTGTGATTAAAGTACAGGGAGAGAAAAGCTTTAATGCCCCCGGCCCTGCCTGGAGGAGCTTCGTGGCAGGACGGTCCACAAACAGGACCCTGCTGCTAGCTTCTTCTGCAGTCACATCCAGCTGAGACCTACACACACATCTAAATCCGCTTACCTTCTCTTCTTCGCTGCTTCTCACGTGAACGCAAACATAAACCGGGAGGAGACGAACACGCCGCACCGCCTGCCCGCGGGAGATGCCTTTTCGGTTCTGTTCGAGGATTTACCGGGTGTACACACAGAGGAAGCGGGCTACCGGGTCCAGAACAGATTTCCACGTCCTCACTGGTCTCCATCAACGTGGCACGAAGCAACAGTCTCCTCCCACGAAGAAGAACATCAACTTCCGGGGAAGGAAGTAGGCGGAGCGCTCCCTGCCAGTGTTGTGCTGAAAAACGTAATCCCGTCACCTGAGGACAGCCCGAGAGACTTAAACATCACTGACTTCACCAAATCTGATAACTTGGAGGTCACAATCACTGCCAGAGTGGTGGGGGCAAGTTTTATTTAATTTCAATTTAATAAAATGAAACACAAGTTCTACTGTGAAAAAAATAATCAATTTTGCCTGATTTTAAGTTACTTTACTGCTACAGTCTGACTACTAAATATCTACTTAGCAGATTATTTCTGTACCGATGCCTCAGGTCATCATTGTAAATAAGAGGTGGTTCTCAGCTGACCTACCTGGTAAAATCCTAATCAATTAAAATTTTGATTGCATAGTCCTGTGGGTGCACTTATTTGTTAGATGTTATGGATCATGCATTGTGTCGTCCAAGCCAAGTGTCCCTATGAGGACAACAAAGAATGTTCTAATTTAATTTAGGCAGTCACCCCATTATCAAAAATTACAGGATCATTTATTTAAAATTTTATGGGATTTCCTAACCTGAATATTCTGGGTTGAGCAGCACTGGTCTAATAAGACCTGAAAGTATATTTATTGTAAAATCTGAAAAGTATCTACTAATTACATATAAATCTATTCTAAAGTATAAATATTTTATTACATTTAATCGTGTTATTTCTGACCAGAATAAAAATAATAATAATTAGGTTTCAGATTTAGTACTTTTCCTAAAGCAGAAACACAACATAAAAAGAATCAACTAATGTAAAATAATAATGAATTAAAGAAAGTCCACAGAGCAGATTTGCTTCACAGTTTATTTATTCGAACAAACAGAAACCAAACCAAGTTGAGCCAGTGTTGAATGTTATAGTTGTGTTCACAGGATCAGGCCAGCCTGAAACAACAAAGATATGATTAATAAAAAATAAACCGATGGGATTAACAAACAGGAAGTCGGACTGTAAAAAAAACCCTCAGATAACCTTAATGGATAATCTTTCCCAGACATATGAGTGGGTCAGATGGGTAGTGATTGGTATAATCATTGGGAGTAATGTGAATGTTTGTACAGAAAAACAGAAATACGTACATCAGCTTCATTTGTTCGACTGGACCACTTTGTCTTCAGTACGCTGGAAAACACGAATAAATTATAAGAATTCAGAGAAATGCTTCTAAATTACATAAAGAATTAGGTGATTTGGAAGGTAAAAATGCAATAAAATGGTTATAGGCTGACCAAAATTTAAAATAAAAACGAAATAAAGCTGACAAGGAACAAGGTCTTCCACGTGCTGAAACATTTCAGACATTACCGCTAAAACTTCAAGTACGCTTAAAAGAAAGAGCTAGACAACTTCGCACGGTGACTGAACTTATTCAAAATGTAAAAAACATATAGTTAAAATACTTTGTACCTGTGTTGATAAACATTTGAAATATTTAGGATCCTCTAGACACGTAGCTGAATGTCTTTTAGTTGAATTTTCCCCTGTCGGCACTCTACTGCCCCCTGCTGCAGGGAAGGACCAGCAAATTATTTGATTGGTTGAGATTGCGCATGCGTTTTTAAGTCAGAATTGTGGGTAATGTAGGTTACATCATAAAAATAGAATCGTCGACAATGACGTATATATAGATAGAATATATGTAGATTGTTTTATTAATAATATTATATTTATATTATATTTTTATATTTAGATATTATAGATAGAATAGCTTCGACCTTGAGCTTCGACCTCCGCAGTAGAGAAACAATGGAATGGGCACTGACAGTGCTTGACGAGAATTTGCAGCCATCTTGAGAAGACCTTTGTGAATCACTGTACTGTTTACTGGACATATGGAATGCTGGTGTAGTTTCTCAGTCACCCAGGACATTTTTTAAATTTTGTATGTACATGTAGAAGCTGCAGGTTGTTAACATCTTGTATCACAGCTGCGTCATGCTGTACCACCATAATGGCTCAGAAAAGTCCTTATTTTACTTAAATAAACACATTTTATGCATATTGTCAAAACAAGGCATAAATATTCTTTTATGAGCCTCCTAACATGCTCGGTATTTTACATGTGTGCTTTGATATAGTAAAATATTAAGTCACAGTTACTTTATAGTAGAATAGTAGTTACAACTGTATTGCAATTTTTATTTTGCTGTTTTAACATTCATTCAGTTTTGCAACCCCGCCCTTGGTATTTCTCCAGCTATTTGTGCTCCTTCTTCCTGATGTTACAGTTGTTTAGGACTGCTACATCTATCACCACTGCTCTCTTCTGTATCTTATCTATCACCATGATGTCCAGTTGGTCAGCCATCACCTGTCTGTCAGTCTGTATCTAGAAGTCCCACAGGATCTTAGCCCTGCCATTTTCCACCATCCTTGGTGGAGTCTCTCACTTTGACTGTGGGACTTCCTGTCCATACTCGGGACAGCCACTTGGTTATGGTGTTCCATGTACGCTTTGCCTGCCTGCTTCTTACTGCCAGCTGGACTGTCTTTACACAGCCTGCATCTTGGGTCCTGTCTGGTATGATAGACCTCGGGCTCTATTGCTCTTGTGCTGAGGGCATGTTCTTGTGCTGTTATGATTAGCGTCTCTGTGCTGTCCTTTAGTCCAGCCCTTTGTAGGCACTGGTAGGATTTGTTGATATCAGAAATTTCCTCAATCTGCCAGTGGTATATGTTGTGCAGGGGCTTGTCTTTCCTCTTCCACATTGGCTTTATGCTGCCTAAGACATTCACTTAGGAGATTGTCATTGGGTCTTTCTTCCTGATGTACTCCAGGATCTCTTGGTTGTTTCATCCTGTGTAGTGGCTCTGATGCTCACTAGTCCTCAGCCTCCCTCCTTTCTCTTAGTGTGCAGTCTCAGGGTGAAACCCTCTGTTCATTGTGAGGAGCTTTCATGTCTTGATGTCAGTGGCTTCTTTTTCTTTGGTCATCATCTTCATCAGACAGTTAAATACAGTCAAACAGGATACAGATGCTAGCAGTATTGAAATCTAAACTGAATTTTAGGTTCATATGTGAACCAGTATTATTTTACAAAGGGAATGACTGTTTTCTTATTTTCATATGAAGCAAACATGTGAGAAAGTTTTATTTTAGAAAAAACTGGAAGGATTTATTCATAAATGACATACAGGGATATTTTAAACAGATTTTTAAAAGAGAGAGTGATAAAGGAGCACTGTAACTTAGAGTCAATTTCACCCAAAGGCCACGGGAAGGTTAAGCATTTCACAAATCTCTGAATGTTACGTTGAACACGTTTTTTGTCGTCATTGTTAATATTCATGAAATTTGGGCTATTTTCCCCATTTGTTTAATAAAACTTCATTAAGCCACCATATGATAAAACCTTTAGGTGAGTGTTGTGGCAGCAATAAATGAATTTCCAGGCGCTGGTTATCACGATTCTAAGGTTTACTGCCAGAAGGAGGGAGACCAGGAACGGACAGACACGGATGCGTAACGGTAAGAGGTTTTTTACAAAAAGTGCAGTGACAAGACTGGACCTGGAAGAGGGGGAAGGTTCGAGGTTAGTGTTGGTCTGCTGGAGGTGATAGACTCAATGCAATTACTGGTTAGCTTACAGTCTGTGAGTGAAGCCGACGCCTGAGCCAGCTTTTGGGGTGCAGGTGAGTATTTACAAGTGTGGTCCCAGTGTCCAGTCCTCCTGGTAACAGATAGATTCGTGGTTTCTGTCTCAGGGCTCTCTGTTGAAGGCGGCGTGTTGGGCCTCAGCCTCGCAGGACTTGGAGGATGACGACAGTGGGTAAGTCGGGTTTCTGTGAACAGGTCCAGGTCGAGCAGCCAGCTTGAAGAGAGGAGATCAAGGTGAGTTTCTTAGCAATCAGATTTTACAAAGAACAAGGCACAACGGGTTTCTCAGGAGAAAGACTTATACAGAGCCAGGTAGTTTACCAGTAGCCAAACGATGCACCAGCAAAGAGTTCTTGTTGTTGTTGTTGTTGTTGTTGTTGTTGTTGTTGTTGTCGGGTTTTTTGGCGGTTGGCAAACAGCAAAGAGTTGCTCCACCAGACTGCCTTAAGTAACCAGGTGAGGGTGATGAGAATCAGGAAAAGCTGTGAGTGATTGGTGGAGAGACCAGGTGGCAGATTGCCACACTGTTAGATGAAATCACTCAAACAGGTTTATTGATACGTTGTGCACAAATTATAGAGAGCATTAAAGACAATCAGCAATCAATATCAGAGTCCCAGGTCCGAATGGGGAAGCTCTGAATCAAAGCTCTGCCCCCCAAGTCCACACAGGAGCTTTTATTAAAGATATTGAAATACTGGACCAGAAGGAGGAGTTAGGGAAAAGCAAGTCAGACTGGTTCCCATGAGGAGAAAATTCAACATCACTCCTATAAACAAGTTAATTCTGTGAGAACCCATGGGACTTGGAACAGAAGTCATAACATAATCAGGATTTATCAACAAAAGGTGTTACTTTATCATAAATTCTGCCATTACAGTGACAAAATGTAGTTATATCCTAAAACACAAAATTTAAAATAAAATAAGATAAAAACTAATTTCACCGGATTCTACAATATAATGGAAGTGTTATATTACCAATTTTATTTAAAGTATTTTTTTTTATCTAGTAGCATTCAAATGAATATTTTGTTACTTTAAGTGAACATTGAACAGAGGGTATGAAGGCAAATTTCACATTAAAGGCAGTTTACTGTTTTTAAGTGCAAAAAATGCAATGTTTCCAGACTCAACAAGTAATTTTTTTTATTAATTGTGATTACAGGATTGACCAAAACAATTATGATCTTTTTTTCCCATAATGAAGCAGCCCTATCTTAAAGATAGTCCAGTCATAGTTAAATAAAAAGCTGTTAAACACGTGGAACAGTGAATCTCATTGGCCGATGAAGTGTTGACTTGTGATCAAACAAAATGTCTTATCCTGATTCACTGATGATAAAGATGGGCGTGTGCAAAGGTTAATTGTTTTAATTTATTTAGGATCAGTTTCACTTTTAGTCCAATAAAACGTAAAACTGCAACTTCTGTTATCTGATCTTGGATCAGTTATATTTCATCAAAAAGAACTGAGCAGAAAATCAAAATGTAATTGTGCTCAGGGGCCCCTGAGGGTCTTACTCCGGCCTTGTCCACCTACATATACAAGCTGGATTAGAGAGGACCTTTATTTTCTTAAACTGAACATAATCCTGCTGACTTTGGCTGGTAAGGGTGGATCGTTTGAAATAACTGTCTTATGTTAAGGCTACAGGATGGCAGATCCACTGAAGGGTTACTGATGATGCTGGCAAGATCCATCTTGAAGTGTTATTTTACTTGAGGAAGTCGCAAGTTCATATCTTGAGCGTGCTGTATACTGTCATCAGTTCATAGGCCCTCAGAAAAATCCCATCCATCCATCCATCCATCCATCCATCCATCCATCCATCCATCCGTCCATCCATCCATCCGTCCATCCACCCATCCATCCATCCATCCATCCACCCACCCATCCATCCACCCTTCCATCCATCCATCCATCCATCCGTCCATCCATCCATCCATCCAGTCCATCCACCCATCCATCCATCCATCCGTCCATCCACCCACCCATCCATCCATCCATCCATCTGTCCATCCATCCATCCATCCATCCATCCATCCATCCATCCATCCATCCATCCATCCATCCATCAGCAGCTTGAGCAGGGAAGCCCAGACATGTCTTTCCACATCTTCCAGCTCTTCTGGGAGGCTTCCAAGGCGTTCCCAGGCCAGCAGAGAGACATGGTCTCTCCAGCATGTCCTGGGTCTTCCCCAGGGTGTCTTCCATGCCCTTCCTAGGGAGGCATCCTTACCAGATGCCCAAATCACCTCAACCAATCAACTATTTGGAGACAAGTCTCAGACAAATTCATCAAAACTTTAAGGGAATAATTACTGAATGTACATCTAAACTGATTAACATTTGTAATTAAGCAACAGTTAAGTCAAATTAGCAAACACTAAATAGCAATTCCTCAGTCAATATTACAAATATTTAGCTAAAATTTGGTGTCTTAGTAGATGAGAGTGAATACTAAAACATACACTGAGCAAAATAGCTCCACCTCCATCATTTCTCATCATAAAATGATCTTAATCTAAAACTCTGCTATGAAAGGCAGTGGGCAACATTCAAGGCATGCTGACAATCATTTGATCAGCATTAAGGGTAAAAAAATCCAAGAATGCCCTACTGTTTTTCTATTAACATAATGTACTGCATCAAAAATGAAGGATGGATTCTTACATTTTAAAACTTAAATTATATATGACAGATGACTGTCAGAAAAAAAACTCAGACATCAAGTTAAACAAGTGGAAAGAGGATTTTCATTAAAGAGGAAGTGAAAATAGGCAGTTGAGTTGAAGTGAAGTAGCATTTGCATTCAGGATCTCCAGGTATGACATACATTGTATAACATTATCTCCACTGTTTAATTAGAGCAGGTGGTGGATTTTAGTTGTTACGAGCCGTGTATCAGACTTTATTTTCTACTTCTGTGGAAAATGTCAAACATAATGAGAAGCAACAAACAAGTTAGAGTGAAGCATGAGAAGAGTAGAGAGGAAAGCTTGATTCAGCCTCAGTGAGGAGAGCAGCAGAGATTAACTCATACTGAAAAACGTTACAAGTTTTGGGTGAATTACCGACATTTTAAACTTGGAAAGGGAACCTGGACAGTAAAGATGCACCAATCAGAAACAAATAAGCTCCACAACATGATAAACTAATATGTAAAGAGAATAAGTGCTGATTTTCAGCTTCTCCACATTCCTACACCAAATCTTCAGACATTTTTGAACAGGTTTGCAGACATGGACATAATAAAACACTGATCCACTCAGTGTGCACGTCGACTCTTTGACTCTGTGGGACAAACAGAACATCCACCCACTGAGCACATCTAATTTAGAGATTTATTTTAATGCTATCTATTGTTGAGGACATCACCTAACAAGTGAAACGGGTCAGCTCTTTTTCCAGTTCATGCTGTTTTTAATGTACAGTTAAGAAAATAAGCATAAAACAGCACCAGGAGAAATGTCCAATGTTCAGTGGTTCTGTGGAGTGCTCTGCGTGTGTGCATTTATGTTACATTTATTTTTAGTATAAAACCAAAGATCAATTTACTTTCATTTAAATAAGATAGCCTAGCCTTGGTTAATAATTACCAGATTGTAGAGCTAGAAGCTTTAAAATATTAGAGCTCACACTGATTACAAATAGTTGTCAAAATAAATATCAAAAGATACATGTTGTTTGTCTACTTTAAGCACAAATAATTTGATTACATTAAAATTACAGCCATTTTTTAAAAACCTCATATGACAAAGAATAGAAAAAATAAAGTTAAACAGAGGAAAACATCTGACAGGATAAAGGGATAGAAGTGCTGTTCTGTCAGATAGTTATCAGTAGTTACATCATCAGCCCAGACATCAGTATGGAGAAAAGGGCAAAAGTCTTAATCCAGGGTAGGCTAATGGCTATACAAAATGGCTGTCTTCTTTAATAATTTTTCAGGCTTTTAATAAATAAATAAATTTAAAAAGTCCAACTTTTTCTCAAAACTACATTCCAGCATTAAAGAACATTACATTAGCTAATAATAAAATTCTACCTTTTCACAACACAGTTTATTTAGCTCGTAGCCGTTTTCTCAGCTGAACCAGGTTTGCCTTGTTTTGTTTCCTGATACATCGAGCAGCCTCAGGAAACCAACATTTGCATAAAAACACAGATGTTTGGCTGAGAAAACAGCTCCAAACTCAACAAACGGTGTTGTGGTTTTTGTAAGAGATAATGTAGTGTTCTGTCACAGAGGTATGTTGGGTTTGAGAAGGAGTTGATTTCTAAAAAGGCCCTTGTTTGATTAGCCATTAGCCTAGCCTGGACAAAGACTTCTGCCTCTTCGCCCAGGTGCCACACTCGATGGCTGATGTCACGGTTGATAAGGTACCAGCTACTGATAACTCTTTGATAGAACATCCCTCTGAAGATCAACAACATATCCCTTTAAAGGAAACCTTCCACACGAACTTGCTCATTTATTTCTGTGCAGAGCAGAAAGTTGGTCGACTGTGGCGACACTTTTGAAGGCAGGTTCTTCAGGGCAGTGTGCTCGGTCCATTTCAGCTTCCACACATTTCTTTCTCCAGCTGAACACACCTTCCTTCAAGTGCAAGATGTTCAGACCGTTCTTCCAGCAGAACCAACCCAGGGGGGGCTGAGTGCTGTCTTTCAGGCCCCTGCAGCCGAGCTGGGGAGGGGGGTTGTGTTTGGAGACAACTAGCAGTTGATGGAAGCACAGTCTACTTTAGCTTTCCCTGCAGAGCTGATTATACTCATGAGGCAGTGTCCGAACTCCTCCAGGATCACCCTCTCTGCGTCGGCCTGGGGTTGACGAGTCTGTTCGGCCTTTTTGGCCTGTTCAAGCAAACACTCACAGGTTGCTTCAAGCACCTCCTTCGTAACAAATGTGTACGGCAGCCTGCAGTGGAGGAAAAAACAGAACAACACAAGACCTTAGAATGTCATCCTTATGCCATCAGGACCATCAGGGCGTATTTTTCTCTCCCTGCTGGAGTACACTTCAGAAATGAAGATGGGCAGAATTATTTATTTACCTTTGGTTTTTGTCCATTGCTTCTCAGTATTTTATAGCAATGTCATGTATGAATGGACAAAATCTTCCCACTACTTTTTATAATGATTATTAATAGCCTGACACTCTGGTAGACACATTCTGTTATACACTG
Source organism: Kryptolebias marmoratus (assembly GCF_001649575.2). Taxonomy (NCBI): domain Eukaryota; kingdom Metazoa; phylum Chordata; class Actinopteri; order Cyprinodontiformes; family Rivulidae; genus Kryptolebias; species Kryptolebias marmoratus. The sequence continues at coordinate 495,932 of NC_051443.1, forward strand.
CATTTCTTCTTTTACATGTTTAAGCTTGGTGAATAATTTCATTTTTTATATGTACTTTTTCTATGCTAGAATATTTCCAACATCTTTTTAAACATTTCTAAACCGGTGGTGTCATGGGGATTAACTGTGGGTGCATTCAGGATGTTGATAAATTTCCTTTTGGTAAAGAAAGAAAAACCCACAAAAGTCACTGAACTTGAAAGAAACAACTAAAAATCAACTAATGAAAATCAGTCATTGCTGTTGAATTTTGGTTCAACAGAAATGTTTTAAAAGAAGAAACCAATGAAACTGGCCTTTCCAAAAACAATGTTATCCTTAGAAAAGATTGAAACTAATCTGCCCACAGGGACGTGTTAAACTCAGGTGTGTCCTGTAATCAGCATCACTGGTGTCTTCAGTCCTGGAATCAGTCAGTCTGTCTGTTTAAAGGGTGAAGAGTAGTCACAGGGCTGTTTGGTATCATGGTGTGTAACACACTGAACATGGAGCACAGAAAGCTGAGGACAGAGATGTCTCAGGAGCTTAGAAAGAAAATGATTGAGCAGCACATTTAAGGTAAAGACTATAAGACCGTCTCCAAGCAGCCTGTCCACAGGACTGGAGACAGCCTCCCTGGATGAGCCCTTAAGCAAAAGATGACAAATTAAAGAGACGGATAACTCGAACGATAACCATAGCGCCCAGAATAACTTCCAAAGAGATTAGAGATGAACTTCAAGTGTCAGCTCAAACCATCGGTCACTGTTTGAGCCAAAGTGGAGGACGACAAATCATAAAAAGATGAGACTGGAATTTGCTGAAATGCATGCTGACAAGCCACAAAGCTTCTGGGAGAATGCCCTTTGGACAGATGAGATAAAACTGGAGCTTTGTGGCAACAAGTCCCATCAGCTCCATGTTCACAGACCTAACAATGAAGCCTACAAAGAAAAGAGCACCGTACCTACAGTGAAACACGGAGGAGGCTCGGTTCTGTTCTGAGGCTGCGCTGCTGCATCTGGAACAGGATGTCTTGAGTCTGTTCACAGTACAATAAAATCTCAAGACTATCAAGGCATTCTGGAGCTAAATGTGCTGCCCAGTGTCAGAAAGCTTGGTCTCAGTTGCAGGTCATGGTTCTCCATCAGGATAATGATCCAGAACACACAGCTAAAAACACCCAAAACATTGGACCATTCTAAAGTAGCTTTCTGAGCCCTGATCTAAATCCTGCTGAATCTGTGGAAGGAGCTGAAACCTGCAGTCTGGAGGAGGAAGCCTTCAGACCTGAGAGAAATACAGAAATCTCTTGATTACAGTGATTGGCTCAAAATGTTGTGAAAGAATATTAAGTTTAGGGTACCATCCTTTTTATTAGTTTGTTCCTTAAAATAATTCCGTTGAACCAAAATAGAAAATCAATGAATGATTTTCATTAGTTGATTTTTGGTAATTGTTTTCTTTTTATAGCTTTTGTCAGGTTCAAGTTACTTCGGGGACTACTGCGGGGGTTTTATCTTTAATGAAAGGGTCCAAACAAATGTGTCTGCATCTGTATTTAAAGATGGCAACTCTCTATTAGGAGATAGTCTGACAAAAGCCAGTGGCCTGAAACAACACTAAGAAAGTTTTTCAATGTGTTCGGACCAGTTGTTACTGCTTCTTTATATATTAAAGACAATCTCTCTGTTTTTAGCGTTTTTAAAGCTCTAACTATGGAAAGCAAAGGTCACTAACAGAATTGCTTAGGGACCAGGATTGTTGTTTTCTTTTTAAGCATATTCTGCAAATAATGTCTATTATTATTATTGCTAATAATAAACAAAATCTTGTTGTGTTTTAAGCTGGTTTTCATTAAATGTTTGCTTGTTTTTTTATCCGATCCTCCCTGTTGGAACCGGTTCTGTGCTCCGCCACCAGGTCGAACTACCATCACGCTGTTGCACCAAGTCTCGTGTGATTGTTCAGAACTTTCTGGGCATGTTTGCTTATGCAGAATCATTTGGAGGGGACTGCCTGGAGACAGCTCTCCATAGCTGTAGTGCTGACCAGGAGGCAGATCACCTCGCCAGGGTAGTGAAGAGACATGGTTCCTACATTCACTCATTATACTGCACAGTCTGTTGGAAATGACGGGGGGCTCTTTGTGACAAATTTGCAAACGCCAAACACTATTACTGTCTCAAGCCGTTTAATAAAACGGTTTGGTTGCGGTAAGTGAAGCAAAGATCTGTACAAGGACAGAGGAGGAGAAACCAGCAGAAAGAGATCCAGTTCGGTGCTGTGGGAGAAGGTGGGGGAAGGTAGGGGTTTCCCAGAACTTCTTCCCTGCAAAAAGAAAGTCTCACAACCAGATCAGCAAGACTGGATGTCTTACGTCTTATGAATTATAAACCACCTTTCAGTCTTGTGAGATCTCATGGCATGAGTCCTGTGTCATTCTCAGAACTTTTGGCCATGGGTGTATTAAATGCACCATTTTATTTCACTGTAATTATTTCCAAATCCACTTTATGTACTTCCATTAAGACTGCATGTTGTGTAGAAGTGTTTGCAGTACCTCCCGCCTCCACTGGAAATAACAGGTGTTGTCCGCATTAGTAGGTCTGATATCTGGGAGGACAGTTTGGTCTTGGCTGCGGTCTGTTGCTGTACCCTCACTTCTGCTGCATCAGCCAGATGCATCAGTGTTTTCCTCTCAGGGCTCTCCTCAAAGTTTTTGCAGCCGATGCACTTACAAATGGACGAGCACATGATCTTTGCCTTCAAGATAAAATGAGAAAAAAAGAACAGATGAAAAAGCTAAATAAGCAAAAAAAAACCCCGAATGGTCACTCTTAAAAGGAGCACCTGGCAGAACGTTAACCCACCTCGTAGCACTCGCAGTAGTTCTTCAGGCAGCCTGAGCGTTTGCAGTTACAGCCTTTGCTGTGACGGCGGTCCGACTCTCCTTCTTTGCCTTTTCCAATTTTAGGTTTGAAGGCTTCTGGATTTCTGTCCAGACATGTCTGCAGAAACACATTTTCACCTTAAATAATCTGTCAGACAAAAGATCTGCTCCGTGGGATCACATAACTCAAACTGAACCTCCAACCCACCTTGATGGCTTTGAGACGCTCGGTTTCATGTTCCAGATTATTGAAGCAGTTATTGCAGTTACAGTTATTGCAAAACTCTCCATTTGCAAAGCAGTCACAGTATCTGAAGGAGAACAGTACAACTTAGGGATTGCTTTGTGACTTTCAGGTTTTCCAAATACAAAAAGCAAAGAAAAAATGATCTCCCTACGATAATAGTTAGGTTAACATTTTGCTTTAATGACTGCCCAGTGTTATCTTCTGCCTTTAATGACAAATATACTTACAGTTTGAGACACTGTGATTTGGTGCAGTTGCATGGTTTTCTTGGTCTTGAGGTTGTTTCTGCAGCTGACACACTGTGAAGCAATTAATCATATGACATATTTGGATTACCTGGAAATAAACTATAAATAAAAGCCACACTCAGTTATTACATGTTTCACCTAAAATTCATTAGGCCTGGTGGTTCTTATGCCGGTTAGTTCATTCACAGTATTTGTATATGTCAATGGAGACAAGGGCACAAAATGACACGTCAGTTATTCGTGATAATTTGAGAAAGAACAACATAAAAAAAACCTTAATAAATACAATTGAAACCAGATGTTTCCATTCACAGTATTAAAATCTTTTTTGTTCTCCTCACTGTCTGACTAAACTAAACCTTTGCTGTTTTACGTCAGTTAGCATTCCCAACATTATTTATATTTGTAAAATGCAGGAATAACAACAGAGAATTTTCACTACTTGGTATTTGAAAGCATATGTTTACACTTGCATGTAATTGTTTAAACAGATGAAAGTGGTACCTTTAGGAATCTGAAAATTGTATGAAAGGATGATCCAGAGATTTTGAGGCAGACAATTTTGTTTCTATCTTGGCTGATTTCTTTTAATTTTCTCAAAATGTCACAAAGAAGTAGTGTTTTTGAGGTGTGCGTTCAAATGCATCTACAGGTGTTACAACTCTGTTCCCTAGGTTCCTGTTTGTGTGTCAGGTTTCAAGGGGATTGGTAACTGGAAGCGCTGGCCAGCATCTTCAGTGGAGTTCCATTTAAGATCTGCCTGTTACCGAGAGACTGGCAGTAATCAATGGGGCACACATCGGAGGCAGTGAGGTGTTCAGTGTCTTGCCCAGGGACACTTTGACCTGAGACTACTGCCAGGAATCGAACCTCCAACTCTCATTGGAGGAAGACTGCTTTAACCACTGATCCACAGCTGCCCATATTGTCAACGCTTTAGTTCTTTAACTTGTTTAATCCACACTTTGGTACATGGCTAATTTGTTAATCATGCCTGTAGAAGAGTTTATGAATTTCCATCTGAAAAAATTTGAACCATCTGACATAGTTTTGAAATTGGAGTGACAAAAAGAAATGTTATGGTTACAGATGGAACTGGAAAAAGAGAAGGAATTGGCATTGGAGTGTTTGCGTCACCAAACAGACTTTGATAAAGCTTTAGCCCTGGAAAAACTTAGACATCAAACTAAAATGGCTAAAATTAATTGAGAAAGTCAGAGGTTACATTTAGTAAAAGAAGGTAAATTGTCTGGAGTTGGATGAAATGTGGAGTCTAAATGCAAATCTTTCAATATTTTAAATGATTTATTTTTGGTGCTTAAATTTAATAAGAAGGAACAAATAAAGCCAAGTAACCGCAAAACCTTATTACTTATCACTAAGGGGTTTAAGGCAAAGACTTTATATAGCTACACAGCTGGCGAAAACAAAGAAAACATTAAATATCATGTGTTTTTTTCTTTAGTCCATACACTGCTCTAAAACAACTGTCAGAACAAAACTATCTGACTGGTACTCCAGATCATTACAAACAGCAACAGTTATGTCATGTGAACCTGTTAACACCATATCATATACGTGCATCTGAAGAAACTGGATGTGGTCCATCCAGTACATGTTGGCATCTGTTAGGAAACATTTTCGTGATGACTGTTTGTCCAGTTTAGATCCTTTATTGAGTGGTCAACTTAGGAATAATTCTTGAAAACTTATGCCCCTTTTCCACCGGCTCTAAAGGTCCCGGCTCCACTCTCCTCAGCTAGAGTGGAGCTGCTCAAGTAGAGCCAGTGTAAAAGGGGCATTAGTGTACTATGTCACTTTTAAGAATCACAACAGTCTGAGCTGAGACAGCTATTAGGTTCTTATCCTAACTTGTTTGGAGATGTTCCATTCTGTGCACATTTGATGTGAGTGATTAGAGGCTGAAATTCATTATATGCTAAAAAATGACTTTGATCAGCCAATTCTACAATGTTTTTTGTTGTCTTTGAGCAAGGCTATTAGAGCTAGTGTGCGGTGAGAATGTGCGGACAGTCAACAGCATCACATTACAAAGTACTGAAACACCTGAATAATGTTTTTAATTGATAACTTTTATTTTACATTGTAATGAAGCCTCTGTCCATTTCTTTGTTTCCTCCTGATATATTCAGTGTTTCTGCAACCTCTCCCCTCAATATGTATATTTAACATTTTTAACCTTTCAAATCTTTCAATAGTGTTAAAAACTGTATGGGAGAGATTCCCACAGCCCTTTCAGTCCTCGGTGCATTTGGTACATTTCTGGATATAAATCTAATCTTGGCAAAAGTGATGTTAACAGAGAGGCAAATGAGTACCCACTCAATAATGTACTGATCGAGATATCTAATTTGAGTTTTGACTGTCTTGGAATGTACACAGCTGGTGGTTAATCTTTGTAAGAAAAACGTTCTTTTTTTATACAGATCAAATATGATTTTGAGCGATGGTCTCTTTAAATCTTTCTATAGCTGCTTGAATTAATGCCACTTTCCCAGTATGGGGTTAGGTTGGGTATAAAAACCTGCAAAGATATGCATGTTGATTCTACAAACGCTTCTTTTCAACAGCTGGCAAATAAACTTTCTCTCCCTAAAGACAATTTTTCAGATACCTTCAAGCTCGATATTATGTCCATAGCTCATCCCCAGAATTCCCTGTCCTCCTTCGTCCCTCTGATTTTAAAGTGTTTCTACAACCTCTTCCCTCAACGAGAGGGACAATTTCTTCTGTATATTTAAATATTTTAACCTTTCAATAATTCAACAGTCTTAAAAACTGCATGGGAGAGATATTAGATTGCTCAATTTACATGATTGTGGGGAGGTTTAACAGAGGGTACACAGACCTTGGATCTGTGCTGGGCTCAACTTCATGCAGTGTCAGATTCTATGGAAGGCTAACTATACGAAAGTCAGGCTCACAGAAATATATGATACAAGTATTTCATCTGTGTGAACAATACCAGCAGGCCACAGCAAATTACTCACATGTTTTGGAACTGTTCCTCCATGAAGAGATTCAGGTCTGAAATTCTTACATTGTCTAATGTAATCTGAAAAGATTATTACTCCTAATGCCTTAACTGCTTTGTCAAGAGTATGACCTACTTCACTTGGTATCTCTCCTCCTAAAAACAACTTAATAGCAACACTGCTAAACTGGAATTCTACAACTACACCCACCTATAGAAGCTGGATTAGAGAGGGGGGGAATCAGACTGTATCATTTAAAATAACCTTTCTGTCCTATGTTAAAAGTACAGATTATTCTGAACTGAGCACGACACAAAAGTGTTCTGACATGTGTGTATTTACAGAACTTTTATTTCTTACATTATTTAGTTCATTACTGTTTGAAATGTCTTTAATTTTGTTCTTCTATTTGTTTGTCAGGGGTAGGTGCCTGGGTGGAGGGGAGGTGTTGTTTGTTGTTAATAATTGTTGATTTAACACATTAACTATTTAATAAACAGAATATTAAAAAAGACTGTTCTAAACAGAAAATTGTTCGGTCTTTCAGATTTTTTTTCCTTTTTATCCATTCTTACCCATTGAGAGGCAGTTTGGCCTGAGACTGGACAGCACCAGAAGGAGGGAAACTAGAACTACTGGCAAGTGTCACAAACGGTGACTGCTGGATCTACAAAACAGGCGGAAAAAAAAGAGAAACAGTTGAACGGCTTCAAACAAAGAGTTGGCTAAACAAGTCGTTACAATAAAATACTACTAACCTGTGTGACATATTGTGCTGGAACAACTGTGTAACCCACAGTGGGGAGGTTGGTAAAGCCAGACTGGATCTGGGGAAGTGGCGTTGCAGGCATGATCAGGCGTTGCTGGGTCTGAGTGGTGGTGACTACTTGTGTTGCTGATGTCAAAGGCTTAGGTGCCACCTGCAGATAATACACACAGTGTTTAACAAGGCTTTGAGTCCGCGGCAGTTCCAAAGTTCAAAGGTCACCTGTTTCACTGTCTGTGCTGGGACGACAGGGACGGACATCCTCACTGCTCCTGTACTGACCACCACAGGTTTACCTGCACATAAAACATGATCCAGGTGTAACTAAACAACAGCTGTGCCCGAGTTGGTGAAGAGAAGAAGTTTATAGTTCACCTGTCTGAACTGAGCTGGTGTTGGAAACACTGGGCTGTCCTGTGCTGCTAGCTGTGGTTGCTGTGACGAGGCGGACATAATGGAACCTGCTTCCTGGCACCTGAATCTGTTGCACATTTGGCTGGGCAGCCAGTGGGATGATGGTCTTGAACTGGGAGCCACCAACTCCTGCCACTGGGACTGACTGCACAGGCTTAATATTCTGGGAGGAAAAAAAAAAGTATTATATATATATATATATATATAAACCATTCACCTCTTGGACATTTTCTTCTTCTATTGCTGTCAGAAATCAATCACGGTCAATAAGAATTGGCCTTCTTTACAAAAGAAATTTTGAAAAACCTTCAATGTCAATATAAAACCATATTTCTACAGAGTAATGAGTAATATCAATAAAATATGTACTGTAAAGTAAGTAATTAAATAACCCCCCCCCTTTAAAGTGACAGTCCTAACTGAACTCAGAGAAAAGATTATTAAAAGTACAACTCAGGGGATGGATATAAAATGATTTCCATGGCTCTAAACATCCCCTGAGTTCTGTTAAATCCATCATCAGGACATGGAAGGATTATGGAACACGTGTAAATCTACCAAGAGCAGACTGTCCTCACAGACTGAGTGACTGTGAAGAAGGAGGATAGTGAGAGAGACTCTCTGAAGGAGCTCCAAGCTTCAGCAGGTGAGATGGGACAGACTGAGCTACAACAACTGTTACCCAGGTTCTTCACCAGGCTGAGCTTTATGGGAGAGAGGTAAAGAGGAAACCACTGTTGATGACAACTCAGATTAAATCTCAACTAGAGTTTGTCTAGATTGTTTAGAGACTAGTTTCTGCCTGCCACTGCAACCTTACATCATAAAATAAATCAAATAAAATGATTGGCAGAAAAACACATTTCCAGTTAATAAGGACAGTTTGAGAGACAAACAGGAGAAGTTAGTCGGACACACTGTGATCACTGACAGTCAGGCACTTCATGATTAGGTCCAGCTTCAGCCTTACTTGTGCTGTGGTTTGGCTGGTGGCCACCTTGATTGGAGATGCAGATGTGGACTGCTGGACTGCGAGGATTTGTTGGCCAAGAGCTACACTCATGGGCAGAGCTACTGACTTCTGAGAGGTGTTAGAGGGCGGGGAAGCCACAGAAACCACAGTCACCTGGCAGAAACAAACGTATGAAATATGACAGTGAAGAACTTGTTCATATGTAATGATGCACAATGCATATGTTGTCTGAGACAACAGAGCACTGAAGACGAGTCGTAGTTGTTCATTTTATATTTAAAAATGTAGGTTGACCTAATTATTCAGTCTGCCAATGAATCTGATGATATTTTGCCATTTTTTAAGTATTGCAATCAGTCATGCCCGCACATACTTTGCCGATTTTAAAACAGGCAAATCTTTGGCCTGCTCAGCCTTCCATCTACTGCTAACAAGTGAAACACATGACCACTGCATTTATGTTGGTGTACTTATTACTTATTAAATGAATCTATTCAACATCTTTATGATGTTATACTTGTTTAGTTTCTGCAAATTTAAGCAAAAGGCTGAGTAAAAATATTGTAATACGAGAAAAAAATGACTTAAAAAAGTGCAACTTTTTACCATTTTTTATTGCGGTTTGATGGCTCAACAAAAGCCTCATCTTTTATAAAAACATCTCCAGGGAAGGAACAGTGGAATATGTGCAGCTAGTTTGTAGGTGGAAAGAGGGATGAAGGAACACATGATGGAGTCACATGACCCGTCACCAGCACCAGGGGCCTCATGTACAAAGAGGCGCCGGATGTATGAAAGTGTGCATATATTCAGTCAAACCTTCCACCTGCAGTGAGAATGTGGAGCAGTCCACACCAGTTTTTTCAGTCAACAGTATCAAACTCCAAAGTACTGAAACTCATCTAAATACACAAAAATATGACTCCATTTGGTATTCTGAACTCAAAGGGCATTTAAACCTGAGGTTTTCTCATGTGTTTGAGCTTTTATGGTTCAAAGCTGAACGATAAAACTGAACCACATTTAACCTTATACAACATCAAATATACAGGTGCTGGTCATAAAATTAGAATATCATGAAAAAGTAGATTGATTTCAGTAATTCCATTTAAAAAGTGAAACTTGTATATTATATTCATACATTACATACAAACTCATATATTTCAAATGTTTATTTCGTTTAATC
>NC_051443.1:506940-507922 GCF_001649575.2 Kryptolebias marmoratus
ATCATCAAAATTAAACGAAATAAACATTTGAAATATATGAGTTTGTATGTAATGTATGAATATAATATACAAGTTTCACTTTTTAAATGGAATTACTGAAATCAATCTACTTTTTCATGATATTCTAATTTTATGACCAGCACCTGTAAGTCCTCAAAAAAACCCACTGTAAACTGGAAAGTTTCCTCTATGTTTGTCTTTTGTACTGTAAACGCATCGGTGACCACATGCTAGCGGGGCACACAGACAGTTTAAGCACATAAAATACATGTGAATTGTCACTTCCATTCTCACTGACAAACAGTGGCAGGTCAGCATATTACTTCAGAACAAGTCCTGTGTGATGAGCCCCAAGGTCGACAAGGTGTAGACAACCAAACAAGCTGTGGAAAGTTGTGCGTAAATGTGGACTAATGGTAGCTTTGGTGCTGCTGAAGGACATTGGCATTAGAAGAATTGGGAGAAAGTGTGTTTTCAGGGATCCCAGTGGCCTGCTGGCACAGGATGATCTGATTTAGAGTCCCAGGCCCATTCTTTTGGAACTCTGCACAGAACTGGCCCCAGCATTACACAGGACAACCTCACCGAACCCTTTCAGATGGTGCTGGCTGACAGCTGTCTCTGAGCCGTGCCATGCTAGCTGTATGGGATAGTCTCATCCATATCATGCCCAGATATATCACGCTGTTTCACGCTGTGGCTGAAACACTCTGATGTCTGACCACTTTTTAGTTTTCAAATTTCAAGTAGAATTAAAGCTGCAAGCAGCGTTGGGCGGCCCTCGCAGCTCAGCGCCACTCCGGCCTTGCGACCGCGGGAGCTCTTGCGATCGCGGGAGCTCTGGCGACCACAGTCTATGCTCTCGCGCCTTTCCTGCACCATCCACTAGGTGGCTTTTACAGCAAATGTCCCAAATTGCCTTCAGTTAGGATCAATACCAGTCCTGTGCCATGGTGTGAGGTTTGACCTTCCTACGTCTAAC
>NC_051443.1:509841-531997 GCF_001649575.2 Kryptolebias marmoratus
GCCCATTTTTGATTCCATTAAAATACTAAAATTTTTCGCGGGGGACAATTTTGGGTAAAGTTTGGTGACTTTTTGAATATGTTTAAACCTCCAAATTAGCGTTTCTATGCGGACAAGAAAAATAATAAGAAACAGTACAGATCCAATAGGCCTTCGCAGCCGCTGTCGCTGCTCGGGCCTAAATAGAATTTAGATCCTGCAGCGTTAACAGCATTTGCAACCTTTTCTTTTTACTAGTAACTCTACCACAAAATTAAATTGTACTGCTTGGACACGAGTACATCTATTTTACATTCAATAAAATGATTATTTTTTGTCTTACTGAACACCTTTGGGATGGTTATTTCAACCCAGGGTGAAAACCTGGCATGTATTTATACAAATTTGCACATTTTTTTATGGGAGGGGACAGGGCAGTCCCAGCAGCACCTGTGGCTGTTCCAGCTATTCCATGTATGAATGAAAGATGTGCACAAACATGGTTTCAGAAATCTGAATCGTTTTGTGCATAGACACTTTTTAAATGTTGTCCGTACACCAACTTTCAGTAGAAAAGCTGCACACTTTCATACATGAAGCTCCAGATCTTTATGGAAACAAAGAAAATGGAGACATGCTGATAGCAGGCAATGTAAAGAAAAAGAGAGACTGAACCAGACAATATGTACTTTTTATGCTGTTCACACATTTTCCTCATTTCAGAGACAAGACTGTCCAGCCAATGCTGCTACCTTGAATGCACTAAAATGTAGAGGCTTATTTATTTATTTATTTGAGCACTGTTCCATTTTAAAACAAACCAATGAATTGTCTTAGATATGCTGTATATTTTACATGTTCAAGTGAAGTTCTTGGTTTGTTTCTTCAGAGCAAAAATGCTAGGAATGCAGCTTGTTGCTGTTATGTACAATATAGGTATGTGTGTTATATGTACTATACTTTTTTATTTTAAGTATTAATACCCCCTCTCTCTATATTTTTTAAGTGTCTAAGCTGTTTTTGTGTTTAGTAAATGCTTAATTTAAATCTGCAGAATAAGAAAAGGAATGTCAGCATAGTTTACTGCCCATCAGCTCCCCTGCTTTACAATTCTCAATCTTGGTATTGGTCATAGAAAAATCTCTATTAGCCGACCTCTAATTAAAAACATGGTGCTAAATGATAATAGTTCTGAATTAATTCTGTCACCATACAGTGTACTTTTGTTTTTACATGTGAACTACCTTTGTGTACAGTGATTTTTTAAAATAAAGACAATAACCGTCTTTTGTTTGTTCACCTAGTTTCTTCCAGTAGTACTTATACTAACTATCAAATTTAATTATAATAAAAAATTTTTTTACTGGTTTATATGAAAGAAAAAATTATTATTATTATTAGCGTTACGATAAGAGAATTTAGGAAATGATTTTGCATAATAATGTGAGCAGGCTGCAGAGGAGAAAAGTCAGTTTCTGCATGATTCCCATGAAGGCATGGTCCACACAAACACCTTCAAGGCTGACAGGTGGACCTCAAACACACACAGCAGCACCCGACTAGCATCCAAATGTGCTCAATCAGATCCATTTCTTCTCCCTTAAATCTGGAAAAGTCTTTTTTGTCTTTATTCAATTGGTTAGTTCTATTTAACAGGAACATAACATCTTAGACCACTTTTCTGAAGTCCCCAGTTCATCTATAAGACAAATATGTTTTTTTATTTATATGGTTCACAGCAAGTTTAGAGAATTGCACAAGTTAAAAAGAGTAACTGTTCATATCACAAATAATCAAATAGTACAGACACAAGCAATACATTCATTTTCATGAATTTGCAAATTTCCATTATAAATCTGTAGCTAAACAATTTTAATCTTTTTAAACAATTTTGCAGCAAAATATTTTTTTTAATTTTTATCTTTAAATCCAAAATTATTTTGCTGCAAAATTGTTTAAAAAGATTAAAAGACAGATGCTGAAGATAAAGGATTCAAAAAATAAAAAAATCATCTCTCTCTTTTTCTATAATTATGCAAAAAGGTACAAGTAGTTTCCTGAAAGAGTGAAAACCTAATAAGTCATCTTTTTATCCAAGCTCTTTTTACAGGACTGAAAGGACAAGTTGTTTTTCTCTGAATCTGCTACGTATCATTATAAAATGAAAAAGTGCAGCATTGGCTGGATACAGGCTTGTTTCTGAAATAGGAAAAATGTGTGAATGGCATAAAAAGTCTCTTTCTTTTCTACATTGCTTGGTTTTAGTATTTCTCCATTTTCTGACCTGGAGCTTCATGTATGAAAGTGTGCAGCTTTTCTACTGAAAGTTGGTGTACGGACAAAATTTAAAAAGTGTCTATGCACAAAAATATTCACACTTCTGAAACCATGTTTCTGCACATCTTTTCTTCATACGCCCTAATTTACGTGGAATAGCTGGAAGAGTGTCTGTAAAACTGAGATTACAGGATGTTGCAAAGGTGAGTTTCTCTTCAGTTTAAAGTTTGTTTGATTGATTTTGGTTTGCTGTGGTCACTGTAAGCCATAATGTGCTGTGTGAATTACAGCCTGGAAAGTGTTGTGTCCCATCATAACTTTAACTAATTAAATGAAAAACACCATGGGTTAAAATTCTGACACAGAATTATGTAATTAGGCTCAATAACAGAGAAATCCACAAAAAGCAACTCAAATAACTCTGAATAATAAAAATGTAGTTCAGGTGTCTGACTGTGTTTAAGTGGCCAGGTGTGAGTTGACTCCATCAGACCACCCAAAGTGGATGACAAACGAGTAAACACACCCGTGTGTTATTATTCAGAAGTGAACCTAAACTTCTGCAGGTGACTTACTTTGCTGGGAGTCTTGAGTGGAGAAATGGCGATCTTTTTGCCAGGGATGGTTTGTATGCTCGAGCTGTGGGGCTCGGAGAGAGTAATAGTTTTTGATGTCATCACTGGGGAGGTTTGGGTCAGAACACGTCCTGTAAACAAACAACAGAACATCTGTAATAATGGCAGCAGAGTGCAGGTAACCATAGATTTGTTCCCTAATAAATGTACCTTGGATTACTGGAGTGACGGGTGTCTGAGGACTCAGACCTTTGCTGTTGACAGTTTTAGTGATGATAAACTTGATTGGAGCAGCTGAGGATGCTGGTGTTTTCTTGGGAATCTAAAGAGGAAAGCAAGAAAATCAGCACATTTCTTTTTAACATTTATAACATGATATCTGGATTTGAAAAGTTGGACTTTTTTCTAAAAATTAGTGAACTTTACTGAAAAAAAAATCTTGATTTAACTATCACCTACCACTGAAACATGAAAGCAGGTGTCTGCACATATAACCAACATATTTTATAAACCACCTAATGACTTTTGATGAAATTCTAAGAAAGTACTCACTGGATGTAAATCTACAACCAAATATTTTTGTGGAATCAACTTGATTTAAAAAAAAAAAAAAAGCCACCACAGCTGAGGAACCTTACCAAAGACAAAAACAGATTTTTTGGTGTGAAAGTAGCTAGAACTGCTGTGAATACTCAATGATGTTTATTATGTCATTGTCAATGTTTTTAGTTGACACATCTTTTTTTTTCCTTCTGAATGTTTCAGTATCAAGTAAGAACAACTTTTCTCCATGTAGCTGCGTATGTCAGTGGCGTTCCTGTCAGCTTTGTCCAAGCTGCAGTTTCAAACTATCGTTGTAAATACTGCAGATTCTGTCTGACAGCAGTTTTGAACAAATGGCTTCTAAAAGTTTCCAAAGGCTGAAGGAGTCTGAAGTATGGGAGTGCTTCAAGCTCACTGACAATAAAACTGGTTTGTATGCTCTGCAAGCTTGTTCTTTGGCTTAAGAGAAGCAGTGAACCTCAACAGGGCAACATCTCAATACAATGCCTGTATGAGTGTTAAAGGGATAGTTTGGTCATTTTTGAAATGATGTTATCAATAGTTAGTATTTATCAGCACGGAGTATGGAGAAAAGGGCAGAAATCTTCCTCCAGGCTAGCCAAATGGTTAATAAAACAAGTTTTCCTTAAAACCGACATTACATTACATTCCTGAAAACTATATGTGCCAATATTCAATTTCTATACTTTTCAATGAGTTTGTTTAGTTTATCCCTATTTTCTCAACCAAACATCTGTTTTACTACACAAACAGGTACTAGATTTTGTAAATTTTGCCAATTAAAGGGAAATCAAAGAAAATTATAATATTCATAATAAAAATAAAGTTAAAAATTGTAACTGAAAAGTGGCTTCTCCAAATCCATTAAAAAATAATGGATCACCTTGCTAAAAGTAAAGGTTAAAAAATGAAACAGTGGGTAAAGGCAGACGTCCTGAAGGTGTTCCCAGAAGAAACAATCCTGTTTCAGGTGCATCGGCTCTGTGAATGACTGAGCTAATAGTTTTTAAAATCTACATATTAATGGGCATTGCCACATACAGTGATATACACTTCCTGTTTCTTTTTTGCAATTCCTACAAGAGGGAGAAATTTAAAGATTCATTTTGTGTAAGAATTAAGGAGTAAAATGTTATACTGATTATCCTGAGCCGGTTCCATATGAATATCTTTTTGGTTAACACAAAGACATCTGACCAAGCCTTTGTCTTTTTCAAAAAACTCCCTTTTTTTCTCAGTATTAACAGTATTATTTTTCATACGACAAAAAAATGAATTTTTCATCATTAAGTGCAAACAGATTAAAGTAGAAAACTTCAATTGAATTTAGAATTTGTTGATCATTTGGGAATGCAAGATGTGATTTTACAACATGCCTCACCTGAAAACCAAAAAAAAATTCAAGTATTTCTTTTTCTGGATTTCTTTGACATAAAAATACAATTTTCAAACAGGTCTGAAACAAATCTTATTTATTTATTGAAGATACTTGCTCCTACGCCTTGTTATTGGTCAGAGGTTGTAAAGCGTGACCAGCATGTTTAGTAATATCATGACACATGACAGTATAAGTGTGTTCCCCATGAGAAGTGAAGCAGCACCATGCAGGGCTCTCCCCTGATAAAGGAAGTGCTTAAGCCAATCTAATATTATGAAGCCATTACAAGACCAGAGCCTGACCCCCCTCCTATCGAGAGGTAATCGTTACAGATTCATCTTTATTCTCAGTCTCTTTCAAAACAATATGAAATTTGAAAAGGATTTTTCAATATCTAACATAGCGCTGCTATTAATTTTAAGTAGCAGCACATACATAGTGTATAGTATCCCGGGGAGTACATTCATCTTAATCAAACTTATTCTACCCATCCAAGACAGCAGGAAATCAAACCACCTGTTGAGGTCATTTTTTAAATATAAATCATAATTGTTTTTAAATTTAATGTGTACAGCTCTTTAATATCTGCTGAGACTCTAATGCTGAGATATGTAAAACCTTAGGTTGAGCACTGGAATGGGAAACTGACAGGAGCTCCCCAGTAACCTGGATAACCCAGTGGGAAGGTTCTAATTGACTTTATAACCTGAGCTCAAGCCGAGGGGGCAGTCTTGACGAGTCCCTCTATGCAGGAAAAAGATACTGAATACTGAGATATTTACCAAAACCCTTGCAGTAGGAGATCTATACAGCACAAGCTAAACCCAAACAACACCTGCTCAGAATATTCCATAAATATGCCCATTCTACTAGATCAAAAGTTTCTCTCCATCTAGCAACACGGAAAGAACCTTCATTTTTGTCATATTTAAACATTGTATACCATCAGTGTGAACTCAGCTCGGTGGCCTAGAGGTAGAGTGTCCGCCCTGAAACTGGGAGGTCATGGGTTCAATTCCCGGCCGGGTCATACCAAAGACTGTAAAAACGGGACCCATTGCCACCCTGCATTAACGGATGGAATTGGGGGGTTAGATCACCAAATGATTCGCTGCTGCTGCTCACCGCTCCCTCAGGGGATGGGTCAAATACGGAGAACACATTTCACACACTCAGGTGTGTAACAATCAGTGGATCCTTCTTTCTTTCCTTCCTACCACTGAGAAATCCTGCAGTTAGTAATGCCTCTTCCATCTCCTTGCTAGAAGCTTGGAAAAGATTTTACAGCTTGTTCCGAGCAGAAAAAGGATCTGTAAGACCTTCAAAAACTGGCATTTTTTTGTCTGTTTTGTTTTGTTTCTAGAATCAGAGGAATTTGAGAAAGATTCAAAGTTGATGACGTGTCTCTCTATCAAATTATCCCATAAACTAATAGTTAGGGACCCCCTACTTGCTTTGGGGCCTAACCCATTAGGGCTGGGGGCTTTCTCCCACTGCAGAGATTTAACAGCTTCCAGAACTTCCTGACCTGTGATTAGCCTACACAGATCATTTCTACTTTCCTCAGGGTGGAGAGATACAAAGTTTTGATACTTTGATGAATATACAGTAGCTCTTGAGAAAACTCTTTCATTACTTTTTTTATAATTTTGGTTTTTATAGTGGAATTTACCTTTCATATTTCAGAATAAAGGTACTTTATAGAAAGTGGTTTTGCTTTGAGCTAAGCGATCAAGCAATAAACCAGGTTTATTCCCAGATTAAAATAGTCCATGTCTGGCATAGAATATCGATGACTCTGCCCTTTGAGTTAATAATTGATCTAAAGCGGATTTTACTGCTTCAACTTCTTTTTTTTCCCACACAGAAGTGGAGGGAGACATATTAAGCAGTCTTCTTTCTTGCTACTGTGTAAGAGATTATAGACTTGCTGACAACAGCCTTGCCTACTTCCCATATGGTAGAGGCTGACGCCTCAAGTGAGTCATTTGTAGAAATGAAAAGGCTCCATTGCTTTTCTAAATATGTCAAAAACGCAAAAAATGCTCCATATCCTACCCCTGCAACATAATGTTATTACTGAACTGGTCATCAGTCTTCTGCAGCTGGTGGATCAGCCTCATTAAATGCCCAGTGTTTGATATTAATGCATTAAAATGGACATAAGAGTAAGGCTACTATGTTGCACAACAGTTTTTATCAGTATTGGAGTTTATTAGAATAAGCCCCCATTAATATCAGATTTGGAAGCAACCTTAGCAAAAATAGACTTGCATAACCTTTAATGAGTCCTGTGTGGACAGCCCACCAACCAAACGGCTTTGTCTTAGTGTCTCTTCTTCGGTTTGATTTCATCGTGTTGAGAAAATCTTCTGCAACTCTTTGTGTGTTGAACACATGCTCTGTGCTGTTGTGGATTGCAGTCAGTGTAGCCGGGATGCACATATTAAAGCAGATGCCCTTGTTAATCAGTGCCTGACGCACACTGTTTAAAGTCCTCCATCGCTCTCAAACCAAAGATAAATCATGATGTATAAAGATTTGCTGTCCTTGCTAGTCCAGATAAGGCATCGCCCTGATTGCTGCCATTATCTTTGCTTTGTCCCTGAAGTTGTGAAGCTTGATTATCACAAGGCGGGAAAGTTCTGCTTCTCCAAATCCTCCAGCTTTGCAGCAACTACCTTCACTTTCTTCTCTGCTCCAGCAAGTTTCTCTTCTAGTCCGGTCATCACATCCTCCGCTCTGCCTCAGAGGGGCTTTTGTCTGACTTTATACTGTCATGGATATTCTTTTCAGTTTTCATAAACTTGGATAACGTTTTTCCCCTTAATGTCACTGAAGTTTAGGGCCTTGTAAATCAGAGTTGTGGTGCTTACTACAGGAGAGGGGTCCTCACTAACGTAGGTGCTGTTTGGCTAGCATCAGCAGTCGTCATTCTTGCTTGTTTTGAGATTACTTAAAATCCAAAGTCACTTCTCTTCTCACCACAGATTCTTAGACTGTTCAGACGTGTCAGGAGCAGACAATAGCAATAACTTGTATTAAACATAATTAAAAATGTGTGAGAGCATATAGAATAACATATGATAATGTTAGTCTCCATTATTACATTTCAAATAGTTGTGTTGTTTCTGTTTTTCTCCTCATTGTGAAGATAGAGAGCTATGTTACAGAGTTCCTGTAAAAGAAGGATTTCTCACCACAGCTTGTTGTATTCTCATTAATATCATTAGAACATGCTGAATATTCAGGCTTTTTATTTTTAAATCCATAAATGATCAGAGCTTCATCTTTTTTATTTGTCATATTAAAATTGGCACTTTAAACCGTATATTTTATACTTTTCTTTGTTTACATTATTTTTGTGATATAGGCCTACTGCAAATGCCAAAATGTATTGTGGAATATGAAATTGTGGATTATGATTTTTGGAATAAAATTAGTCATTTAAATTAACTGAATTATCAATAAATTAGTCAAAATTTTAAAAAAAGTAAATAATGGCAGCTATGGCTTTATTTAGACACCTGATAGGTGATGGTGATGACACAAGAGAAAGTGAGGAGTGAGGAAAATGTAGATTTATCAAAACTGATAGTCATCGTAATATGAAAAATATTATTGGACATCACAACTTTCTTTAACATCGCGAAGCCCTAATTTACAGTAGTAAATACTCCATTTACTAAGCAAATGATAAAACTCAGACAATTTTATAAACAAATATCACCAGTCAGGGTTTCTATACATTTCCCAATTTTAAATTTCAGACTTTTCAAGACTCAAATTTCCAGATTGTACTCAATTTGTAAGTCAATTTTCAGACCCCCTTTAAAGTCTAAGAACAAACATTTTTCATATACGTAGAGTACAGAATCTATATGAAAGCTGAACAGCAGGAAATAGTTTACCATTTCCAAAAAACCTTAAATGTGTTTTAAATGACTAAGTCCCTATGTCCCTACGATGCAGTTCCAGTCTTTTTCAATACATACATTGAGCTCTTTTTGCAAAAAAAAACTACCTGAGCTTTGGAGCAGGGCTGACTTAAGCCAAGTCTGTGTATGACAAATGGTCTGCAGGGAAGGGAAATAACGTTTGGAAACATTTTTTTATACTTATCCAGACCTGGAAAATCCTACAAATAAATTTTATACTTTTCAAGACATGATAGGAACCCTGACCATATATTTGTTTTGTTGTGCTATGAACACAAGTCAGTCAACATTACCTGTACAGTCTTCAGCTGCTGGGCTTGTAAAGTGGTCACCTGATTGCCAGGACTCACCACCATCGGTTTCAGCTCTGACCTTCCACCAATGGTCAAAACTTTAAATTGTGGTGTTTGCAACTTGGTGTCTCCTGAAGTCTGCGAAACGCCAGGTTTGCTGCCTGTGTGGGGTAACTGAAGAACTATAGGTTGTCCCGACTTTCCTATTGCTGTGACCAAAAGTTTTTGTCCTTCCTGTTTGATGATTTGGGGTGGAGTACCGACAGATTTCGCTGCTTCTGTGGCTTGAGACGAGGCCACTTTATTAAGAATGATCTGGTGGTTGGCAGGGGAGATGGCAAACTGAGTTGTAGGCTTCTGTAAACCACTTGGAGAAACAGTAGTCCCAGTGACACTGTCTGTAGTTTTGGTTGTGGCCATGGACGTAGCCAAGGCTGGTTTGATGGTAAGAAGGGGTGATGAAGTGGAAACTAAACTGGAGGGCTGACTTCCAGGGCTGACGCTGAGTGTGGAGTCTGTAGCTGCAGCCGTGGTCAGAGTCTGAGTCTGCTCCATCAAAGCAGCATGTGAACAAACGCTCACATTTTCAGAAGGCATGGGTACTTCTGTTTCCATTGGGACTACCATGTCAAGGCTGGCCTCAGACTGGGCTGCAGAGTGCGGGACGTCCTCTATGGCCTCGGTGTCCATGATTTCATCAGGAAGGAGGCTGTTCAGCTCTGGTGACACCACATCCATGCTTGTTGTGTTTCAGCTCTTTGTTAATCCTGGAAATAAAATAAAAAACTAACAATAAAGTATATTTTTACTGTGTCAAATACACAAAACACTGAGGCTCATCATAACTAGTTAATGTGCATACAAATTTAGCTTATTTACAACATACTGCAAGAAACAAAGAAATGAGACAGTCAAAGGCTAGCTAGTTAATCAGACATGAACAATTTGAGCTGTATGTTGGTTTATAGTTATCACACAGCACTGAAAGTCGAAGGAGATGCAAAAATGTTTTTGACCACATTTGTATTTGATTGTGTGTCTGTCTGTTAGCAAAATATCTCATGAACCACTAAACAACTTTTAACGAAGCTTTCAGGAAACATTCATTGGATATACATCTACAACTGATTAACTTTTAGAGCCATCTTGATTCAAGATGGCTGCTACAACCAATTGACCTTAAAATACACAAAATTGGCTACAGTTCAATCAGTGTTACAGATATCTTCCTCAGATTTTATGTGGTAGTCGCTCAGTCATTCACACCACATACTCCAAGATATGTGTGCAAAACCTCTGCGTCAAATTTTAAAGTTAACCCTGCTTGTCTGCAGGCAAAGTTTCTCATGAAGCACTGGACAGATTTTAATGAAACGTTTAGAAAGCAATTACTGGATTGCATCTACAACTGATTAGCTTTTGGAGTGAATCTAGTTTAAGATGGCCACTACAGATACTTGATATTAGCTAACACAAAAACGGCTACAATGCAGTCGGTTTTATATACATGGAGCTATAATTTGATGAGGTAGTAGCTGAGAGTCATTTGCAGCACATGCTTCGAGCGTGACGTCTTATTATAAGGCAGGAGATTTGCGCATAATGTTATTTTCATGATTCGACCAGAACGGATACAACACAAGATAATCTCAGCCTAAAACCTGAAACTCCGGCATGAAAGGCAGAGGGCGACATGCATTTCTTTCAGGAATGCGAGGCAGTTAATAATTGAGTGAGAATGGAGCTGGTTTTGACAGAAGCTGACAGCTGATGGTGGGTTAGCTAGGCCGCGCCGCTTTATCTCAGGCGGATCTTTGTCCTGCTGCACTCTGCTCAACATTAATCCACTGAAACGTACATATGAACCCCTTATCCGCCCCAAACCACACACACACACACACGGCCAACTGCTCTGAATGCTTCCACGTCCCTGAAGAAGTGCAGAGGATGTGCAGAATACAGGAAAACATCCCCAGAAGTGATGCGGCTGAGGGGGAAAGAGTCAAACCCTCCTGCTGGCTGCGTTACTATTTCAGGCCCGGGTTGGATTTCGAAAGATCCGCCATTTTCACCTCGTCATCAACTCGGTTAGCTCACCGGCTAACACACTGAGGAGGGCTTTATTATCCTTTACATTTCACTAACGGAGACAAGTCACCGCCAAACAAAGCGGCTACAGCAGAAATAAAGAGGAGTCTCGTTGTGAACTCTGCGCCACAAACAAGAACAAAACTCTTTCAGCACACTGACAATGTAAACAATGCTAACTGTCACCTGAAATATTTAATCGGAATGTATTTGGCCCGACAATCCAGTTCATACAACTGCGAATATAGTTTTCTACAAAGGCTTATTATTTTAAACAGTTAAAGACGACAAATCTTTAATTTGCCGTCCTCTTTGACTTCAAGTCAAGGTCCGTGTGTATACGCCAGTAAACCACAACGTTAAAAATCAATAACCACATCAGCCCTACAGCTCAGTAAACTTCAAACAGCTAAAGAAAGGTGGCTTGTTATATCTTAACTTATACAAAACAACAAAAACCGAAAAAGCCGCTTATCACTCCAACAAATCATGCCACTGTCCAGCTAAAGTAAACGTTTACTTTTCATTTGTTGGCACAGATTATTTCAAGCAAATACTATTAAAGTGTCTGTTGTAAGTCTGGTTTTGTATCAGCAAAGAGAATACTATATTTAATCTTAATTTCAAGAAAATACTCTGCTCCTTCGGCTCCCATCAGCTTCACTAACCCTACCCAGCGGGCAGGACAACTCTCTGTACCAGCAAAGTTACGGAGCTTGCTAACCCGAGCTAGCTAGCATATTTTTTCTCCACATTAAACACATTCCTAACTTTGCAGCTTTCAACTGGAGAGAGCGCAGTGAGACTTAGGAGGGGTCAATACAGAGTCGCGCTTACCCGACACTTTAACGCTGGGCAGCGTCTCCAGATAAAACAAGGAAAGGAAAAAAAGCGATTGTTCAAAATACCGCGCCGAGCGCCATTCCTCCCTGACATTTCACAGGCCGGCCACGCCCTCCACGCACGACGTCACTGATACGCAACACTTAAAGGTATAACGTCTGTATGGCAGGCCCTTGTGACATATAATCAAACTACACTTCCTTTTTCTGTTTATTATTATTTTTTTCTTTTTTATTAACATTTCCTCATATTGAAAACCCATTTCTGTGACTGAAAATATAGATATTTTAAGTCATAATCTTGACTTACTATCTCAAAATTATAATTTAACACCTCATAATTATAATATATCAGAATTCTGACTTCTCATAACTATTAAATATCTTGTAACTATAACTTAGCATCTCATTATTTCATAATTATGAGATTCTAAGGCATTATTTTGAGACAGTATCTTTATTATGAGTTGCTACATAAGAATTATGAGATAGTATCTCCTAAAATTGAGAAAGTGTCTCATAATTATAAAATGCTAAGTTGTAGTTTTGAGATAGTGTTTCATAATTATGATTTAAAGGATCTTTTCTTTCCTTTATAGTGCCAGATATAGGCTTTGATTTTATTTTTTTCTCAAAACAAACATAACAATTACAGTCATTCTAAATAAACAAAGTTAACAAAAAGTTTACTGAGACAAGATATAAGTAACATCCATAAATGTTAACAAATACAAGGAAAACCATAAATGAAAACATGATAAAAATGTGAGTTACAAAAATGTATTGATCATAGAAGTGCCAATCATTTGTGTTATAGCAGTTACAAAGTGTCTCCACTCTGAGAGCCACTAAAAGGTTCTGAGATTTTGTAGCTGGAAACATCATTGACTAATCTTTAAAAATTATTTGAGGTGATAATCTTTTACTCTTTCAAATAGCCTAAAATAATTACTTTTTATCTAATTATTAGAATTACTCTAATTACTTTTTTGGACATCAAAAATAGCTTTAACCTCTAGTCAGAATGTATTATGCATGAATTGCAGATATCTATATTAAACTAGCTATCTTAAAAAATAAAAAGATGGAAATTTTCCAATTTTTTTCCCATTATGTACTTTCAGCTCTAGGTATCCACAAGTAGCCTATTCACATTCCTTTTAGGATGAATACTGTACATATTTGTTGTGTTCTGATACAGAAAATGCATGTATGTTCTGTTACATTGTTGTTACTATTTCTGGTCACTAGATGACACAATTGTGACACAGTAGGGAAAATGAGATGGGAGGAGATTAAGCGGAGCAGACAGATTTATCATGGCCTCTGTCTTGATAACTGGCTTGTGATAAAGTTCTAGAGTTTTATAGGCCATTTACACCACTGTAAATCTAAAGAGTAAAACTGTCTCTAACATACTGGATAAAACTCAAAGGTAGCAAGGAAGAAAACCCATTACCCATTACAGTCACCTTAAAATATACACTGATGGCTCTAAGAACACAAAGGATGAGTGGGAATAGGGACATACATGCCAGAGTTTTAGATATGCATATCCAATGTGTTTTCACAGCAGAGATGACGGCAGTAATCATGAGCCTGCTGTGGGTGGAGGAGATAGGGTGGTGATGCGTATAGATTCAAAAACAGTCATAGAAAGTATACAGACAACAGAAACTATTACTACTATTAGAAATACACCACAGTTTGTTTAGGTTGCACAGGGGAGGTATAGCTGTACAATTTTGTTGGGTGCCAGTACATGAGGGAGTGAACAGTAATGAAATGGCAGACAAATTTGCTAAAAGGGCTTTTGGGAAATTAGCGGTCCCAATTCCTTTTGGGAATGGAGAGGGTAAATCCATAACCAAAGGAAAAAAAAAAACAGAAATATGTCGGGAAAAGTGGAACGAAGACAAGAAAGCAACAAATTTATACAAAATCCAAAAATTCAGTAATTACAAAGAACTTTGGAGAAAGAAGTAGAAGAGAAAACATGATAATAATGAGGCTGATGGTAGCACATACCTATCTTAATGACATGCTGTGTATAACAGCAATGAGATGTAGAGAAAAATAGTGGAACATGTATTGATGAACTGTGTATGCAACGGAAAGAGAGAGACAGGGAAAGAACAAAAGAGGCAGGGTGAGAGTGGAGTCTAGAAGGAATCTTGGGAACAAAAGGGAACAATGAAGAAACATGTTTCATCAGAAAAGTGTTGTTTGTACAGAATTACATGCTCTTTATAAATGCTACCGGAGACTGGTGGCCAAAGGAAAGATGGCATGCCATTTTATTACACTCCTTGGGCCAGAGGGACAGCGTCTTTTCTACACAATTCCAGAACAAGGTACAACTTTTGATAAAGCCATGGCTGCACTGGAAAAAGAGTTTGGGTCCAAAGATACGAAATATGTTGGCATGTAGACACGCATTCAGACATTAATCAAACTGTCAGTCAGAGCTGAGGCTTAGAGCCGTAGTAGCACCATGTTGTTTTGGGCCTATAGAAAATTAGCTTATAAGGGATCAACTCATTTCTAATGCCTATCTTAGTGCTGTGAAAGATAAGTTACTGCTGAAGAAGGACCTCAAACTGGGTAAAGCTCTAACTACTGCATGCCAAATAGAAGTAGCAGTTAAAAACACTACACTGCTCTCAGCTAAGAATCCAATCCTGACCACACTGGTAGAGACCATGCTAGCAGCAAGTGCTCATTTTCAAGGGAAAAAAAGAGTACAAACAACTCAACCACAAAGACCTCTACCTCAGCCTCACTATAAACAGACAAGTCATAAAAAGCACTGTCCCTGTTTCAGATGTGGATGAGATAAACACCTAGTTAATGATCAAATCTGTGCTGCTACTAAAGTAAACTGTAATAACTGCATGGAAAAGGGACATTTTGTCATATATGTCTGTGTTTTGGTTCTGTTATGATTTGGGGTTTTCTTGATTGATTTTTGTATTTGCTTTTTTGTCCTTGTCTTTGTATTGTTTTGTCTTCTTTATGCCTTGGTTCTGTTTTGTCACTATTCACCTGTCCTCTGCTCAGTAGTTTTCTGGTTACCTGTCACACCCATCTCCAGCTGTCTTCACTCTTAATCACACACCTGTTCCCACTTCTCCTCATCACCCTCTGCTTTAAAACTTGGTCTTCTTCTCCACCTCCCCGCCGGTTCATTGTTGATAGTTGTTGTTTGCTCCACATCATTCGTTCCTAGTACCTCGCCTTGCCATTATTTTGGATTTGGTTTTTGATTGTTTTCTGCTGCCACGTCAGCCTTTTGTTTTTGTTAGTTTATTTAAAGAATAAATTTTTGTTTCTTTTAAGTGATGAGTCTGCGCTCTGGGTTCCACTCTAGACTCTAGACTCTCTTCCTCTAGCTAGCAGTCGCTTCTCCAAGCTCCTCTGGACTCCACCATCAGCCGAACCCTGCTCACCCTCCAGCCTTCCAGAAGCCCATTCACCTGCGCCACCTGCAAACCGCAAGACAATGGCTTACCGTCCAACTACTCACCTGGATCACTGTGTGGATCTCCAGACCAAGCTCCTCTCTCCCTGGCGTTCACTCATCATCCCCTCTGTAAGCAAACCTTCTGTTCACTCCTCAAGACACATTCTCAGCTTGAGATTAACCACTCTGCCTCTTCATACAGTGGATGACTGGCTCCGAGTTTCCAGTTCCTGTTTCACTCTTTATTCTTTACAATAAACCTTTAAGAAAAGGACTTTTTTCGACTCCTGAGTTCTGCATGTGGGCCAAATCTATATCGAAAGCCATGACATTTACATGGTTAAAATCTAATAGAAACACTAAATCGAGAATTGATTACTGTTTAGTTTCTGCAGTTCAAAGTCTCTGCTAATATTTCTATAAACCCTCTTAGTGATCAACTTAAAGTTTTAACTAGATGTCATAATAGAGTGATATGACAATGTATAAGAGCAAAATGGACAAAGGCAAACAATATTAAAGCACTACTCTTCCTCATTGCTTCTCTCATCGAGGGGTATATGAAGTGTCCTAAGATAATTCAGAAATAGGCTCCAGGTCACTGAGAATTGTTGTGTGGCTCCTTTTAGTGTAGATCTAATTTTTTGTAATTTCAGAAAATAAGTCGTTGGGGTGATTCCAAATATAGCACATAGAGGATTAGATATGATGGTTTTCCAGAAGACTTTGGAATATTCATCAAAAATATCAGACCAAAAGGTAAAAAGAGCAGGACAAGACCAAAACATATGTAGATGATTTTCCGGGCTGCCTTTACGAGGACAAGTAGGGTCTGCAACAGGATATGTATCAGCTAACCTTGCATTGGTGAGGTGGGCTCTTAAAACCACTTTCAGCTGTAACAGACCGTGGCAAGCACATATTGAGGAGATATGAGAGGCTATCCAGTGCTCATAACTTATTATTTGACCCAGGTCTGCTTCCCATCGCCTTCTGATGTCATCAGGAGAAGAGTGACTGATATCACTTATTAGGTTGTACAGGGTAGAAGTTATCTTTTGATCACAGAGTGTAATGCAAAAATATTGTCCACTATATAGTCATTTGGACAGTTTGGAAAGGAGTTAAAGTTTTCTTGAACAAAGTTTTTGATTTGTAAATGTCTAAAATAATTTGACTTGGATAGAAAAGAGATGAACTGGACTTCAGAGAACAAGTTATATACAAACTGAATGCCTTTCTCATTCCAAGTTGAAAATGCAGTACCTGAAAAGGCAGGGGGAAAGGGATGATTCCCCCAAATAGAAGCGTAGACTGAGGTCATATTTAAGCCTAAGTGTCTTCTGAACTGCCTCCAAATGTACAGCCGAAGAACTTTTAGTGCTTACTAGTGAACCTAAGTGTGTGTGGTTGGTGGCATATTCCACTGACACCCACAGATCATCATAGTTTACAGCACCAAAATCAAAATGGACCCAGTGAAGTATTTTTTGTATATTACAGGCCCAGTAATAATAGAGAAAGTTGCAAATCCAGCAGTATTTTTGTGTCTTTGAAGAGCAGGTTTTTTAAAGTTTGATGGAAAGACGACTTACTGGTGACAATGAAGATCTTGGATTTGCCAGGGAGAGCTGAATGAAGCGGAGGGGCTTGGGTCCGGGAAGTGGCACTGATGAGCGGTTGGTCTTTGCTAGAGTCCAGAGGGAGCCGGCTGACAAGGAGGTTGGAGGGCGGACAGGTCTATGGGAAGATTTGTTACAAGCACAGGTTGGACAGGCGAGAACATACTCTCTGACATCCTTATGAATGTAAGGCCACCAGAAAATGCGACTGATTAAGGCAATGGTTCGGCTGATTCCGGGATGAGCGGAGAATTTGGCGGAGTGGATCCAGTGAATTAAGTGGGCTCAGACTGCAGAAGGAACAAAAGTTTTGTTGGGAGGGCCAGTACCTGGGTCAGGTTCGGCTTGGAGGGCCTGCTTGATGACATCTTCGATCTCCCAAGACACCCCTCCAACTGTGCAACTGGGTGGGAGTATGGGCGCGGGGTCTTGTCCTGGTCGTCAGGAGAGAATTGACGGGAGAGTGCATCTGGCTTTATGTATTTAATATGGACGATATGAAATAGTTAGGTTGAATTGGGAGAAAAACAGAGACCAACGGGACAGACGGGAATTGAGATGTTTGGCTGATTGAATGTAAGAAAGATTTTTATGATCTGTCCAAATGATTAAGGAATGTTCCGCCCCCTCCAACCAGTGATGCCACTCCTCTAGTGCTAGTTTTATTGCCAGGAGTTCTTGATGCCCCACGTCATAGTTCTGCTTGGCAGGTGAAAACCTATAGGAAAAAAAGGCACAGGAGTGAAGCTTGTTGTTGGTATTAAGGCGTTGAGATAGGACGGCCCCAGCCCCAATTTCTGATGCGTCGACCTCGACTATGAACTGTCAGAGTGGGTCGGGTTGAATCAGGACAGGTGTGTGAGAACAATGCTTTTAATTGGCTGAAAGCGACTTCAGCCTCAGGTGACCAGACAAACAGGATCTAATGGCTTATGGCTTAGGCTCGAAGGCTGTGGCAGAAGCGGCAGACAATCTCGCACTGAGGGGGAGGAGCGCCAAAGCATAAATAGGGACTGGAACAGGTGAAAGTAATGATTGTTAATGCAAGATTGACAGGTGTAGGCAGGACCAGACAGAGCATGAGCACAGATCATGACAGTACCCCCTTCCTTAACGGGCGACTCCAGACGCCCTTCTGGGTTGATGTAAGCAATGGAACTCATGAATCATAGGCTTATCCAAAATCAGGTGAGCGAAGATCCATGAATGGTTCTCAGGGCCATAACCCAACCAATCCACCAGGTACTGGAGCCCGTGGCCCCTAAGACGAGATCGTATCAAGCGGTTGACAGTAAATGTTGGAGCTCCAGCAATGACCCGGGTGGGTGGAGGGGATCTGGAAGGCGGGGAAAGTCTGGAAGACAAAGCAGGTTTAATTCTGGAGACATGAAAAGAAGGATGCACTTGAAGAGCAGAAGGAAGTCTGAGTTTGACCGCCACAGGGTTTAAGATCTTGGTGAAAGGGAAAGGCCCCACAAAACAAGGTGCTAAGTTGCGATTCTCCACTCTGATGGGCAAATCCTTGGAGGCCAGCCAAACCTTTTGGCTATCTCAGTGCCGGGATCCAACGACAATTGGCATTCCGGGCATAAATTGCTTGTCATGTATGTCTGTGTTGTAGTTTTGTCTATTGGTTTTCTGTTTCCCTTTGCCACTATCCACCTCCCCAGTACTTTTCCAGTCACGTCTGCCATGCCCATCTCCACCTGTCAGAAATCATAATCACTCACCTGTACCCACTTCCCATTATTATCCTCCGCTTTAAAACCTGGTCATCTCCGGCGGATCATTGTTTTGCTATGTTGTTAGGTTCATGTCCTGTCTCTGGTCCCAGCTTGCCTTGTCGTTTTGTATTTTTTGTTACAGTTCATTTTTGCTGCCATGACAGCTTTTGTTTTGTTCTTTTCTCTTTAGTTAAATAAATTAGTTTATTTTAAGATGAGTCTGCGCTCTGGTGTTGCCTTCGTCTCCACCGTTCATGACACTGCTGTTGTCTTGCATAGGGCTGCTCTGACCTTTCTCCAAACTCTCATGCAACAGCGAGCCAATATGTGGGCCACTTGTACTTCATGGTCTGTCATGCACAGAGAGGACAGGAGGCTGATAACCATAATCGACATGGAATGGAGACAGACCTGTTGCGGTGGATGGAAGTCCATTGATGGCATATTCAATCCACGGGAGTTCCAGGGACCAACGGTTGGGCATGTCCATACATAGGCAATGAAGTTTGGTATCAACCTCCTGGTTCATTCTCTCAGTCTGGCCATCGGTCTGAGGATGGAAACCTGAAGATAGACTGATGTCATTACCCAGAAGTGAAAAAAACTCACCTCAAAAATGTGAGACATATTGAGGACCTCGGTCTGACACGATGTTGCGAGGAACCCCATGGAGCCTGAACACCTCCCTGGCCATCACCTGGAGGGGTACTAGATGCATCAGCTTAGAGAATCTGTCGACAATGGTTAAGAGCACAGTATTACCTCTGGAGGAACGGAGACCCGTTACAAAATCCATGGAAACATGGGACCAAGGTCGGTGAGGAATGGGCAGTGGCCTGAGGAGCTCAGCAGGAGGCCAACAAGATGGTTTTACTCGGGAACAGGTGATGCAGGCTTTCACAAACTTTTGGATGTCAGAAACAAAAACAGAATCCAATACAGAATGAAGCCCAAAAGAAAAATACAACAATCGTGTATTCTAAATGAATCATGTATAATCTAAATGAAACATAGGATAATCTAAACAAAATCACTAAAACAGCCATATCTAAGCATGAGCTGAGATGGCACAAGTTTCTGCCCATATTGCAGCGAATAGCACTCCTAAAGTCGCTTTGTTTGGGGTGTGGCCTACTTCACGTGATCTCTGTCCTGCTAAAAAAAAAGGCTTAATATAATTCACAACTCTTCTGGCCAGGAGGCTAATGCTACTAAATTGAAAATCTGCTGCTTCACCAGCATATTCAAGCTGGATTAGAGAAGTTGTTTATTTTCTTATCTGGAAAAAAATGAGGCTGACACTGCCCAGTAAGATTGGATCATTTTAAATAACCTAGAATTCCTTTTCTGCCATGTGTTAAAGATACAGGATGTCAAATTAACTGAACTGAGCCCCACTGTATAGGCCTCCCCAGCCAAATATCACTAGCTATCCAAACAGCTTAACAGGATGAATGCAGAAAATCCAGGGAGTCAGGGGTGACATCTTGTAGAATTTATTGACATCAATTATTCTGTGAAACTGTAACAGGATAAACAAGAAGTAAGTATCATTGCTGCATTGATTAAGTAAAAATCACTACATACACCATTTTCATGTACAGTTAGCTTAGCAACTAACATAGATTACTTCAAACATAAAAATGCATAATTTTTCCCTAAATGAAAGTGTTTGTGCTTCCTAATGTAGGAAGGTCAAACTTCATAGCTAAAACCCTCATGGGTAAAGGATCCATGCTAGGGAGTTCAAGGTCAAAGGTCAAGGTCACAGGAGCCCGTGACCTCTAACTCTGCAACTATGTACAGCAGGACTGTCAAACATGACAGCTGGACCCTGGTGGGTCAAGGAAGTGCCCTTTGGAGTTCAAGGTCAAAAGGTCAAAGGTCATGTCACTTTCATGGTAGCTTTAACTCTAAAACCGTGTGCCGTAGGAAGGTCAAACTTCACAGCTGGACTTCTCGTGTGTCCAGGATCAGCCCTTTATGATGCCTGTCTAAAACTGATCAGCTTTTGGAACCATCTTGATTCAGTTTAAACACAAAGTTTCTTCAGGAACTTTCTAGTTCAACTTCTAATACTCACAGATGATGCTTTAGCAGGCAAGAAAACAACATAAACAGGGCTGAGGAGCTGCCATGTGGCTGCAACTGTGCCCTTTCTGTTTACGACTTTTTCTACTGATTTTTTGATAACAAACGAAGAATGACCACTAGATGGAATAGTTTAGCAAAAAAAAAAAAAAACAATAACAGCAAAACGGTGACCATAACAACCACAGTAATGTCTTTTGACATGTGTATATACTTATATGTATTGTGTATTTATAGAGTTTTTATTTTTTATATTATTTATTTTTTGTACTATTTAAAATATTTATTTTAGTTTTTTCCTACTTGTGGAAGTGGTTGCAGGCTTCGGACCCAAATTGCAGGCACACACGGAGCTCTAAAGTAAAACTGATTTTTAAAAAAAACAAAAACAAAATGCTTACATGGCAGCAAAGACTAACCAACAAAAACTTACAGACTGAGTGGAAGAGCAAAGGGCTAGTTGTTTAGCAAAACCAAACAACTAACATAAAACTACACACAGGAACAACAAAAAAAACAACAGAATTTCAAAAACTATAATGACTTGAGTTATTTTTCTGTATTTTATCTTATGTTCTCATTCTTGCCTTCGCGATCCTGTATTGTTATGTGGGTGATTCTTTTTTTGCGGCAACATTTTGGCTTCAGGACTTTTGAAAAAAAAAAATAAATAAAAAATTAATGTTTTAATTTTTAAATATTTTGTTACATCACTAACATGTTTACCAATAAGAAATGAATAATGGTCAAGCTCAGGGTTGGATAAAGTAATAAGTACAGGTAGTTTTTTTCACTGTTGTCTCTGAATGTGTTCCACCCTGTTAGGGACATTTACAACACAGACCACAAATAGTTAAACATGTAAATATTGCTAAATAATGACTTTTTCTTAAAAAGAGTATGTCCCTTTTACTATATAATGTTTTATTCTTGAAATTGTTACAAATCATTTATGTCATTATTGTAAAAAAAGTTTTTTTTACCCATTATTACTGACAGCATAGAAAATATTGGTAATTTTAAAAAACTTGTACTTATATGTGCATTTATTGGTCTTCAATTCCCAACATGGCACAGAAATATTCAGAGTACTTAATGTTTCTGTAATAATATTTAATAAAAACATATTTTCAAACAGGGTGGAATGGAACATCACAGGGTGGAACAAACTACCCCCGCCCGGCCGACAAATTATTTTGCTATATTACACTTTAAGTGACACAACATAATTTTTTACAACATTTTTAGGCGAGAATGTGGCTTTGAAAGTCTCAAATATCTGCTCGGTTCATCAGTACATGACCTTATTACAATATTGTTTT
>NC_051443.1:533693-538283 GCF_001649575.2 Kryptolebias marmoratus
GAGGTCGGCGTGGCTGGGACCCAGGCATCCCTCGCAGATGTCATGCCGGTCGTAGCCCATGATGTAGCCGGTCTGGCAGGACGGGCACAGGTGGATGGTGCTGGTGCTGGACATCTTCTTGTTCTTCGCTCTTTAGTTCAGTGTTCGCTGTAGCTGAAGAAAAAAAGGGAGCCGAATGCCCGGTCTCACCGTTATTTATACAGACCGGGGTGGGGCCCACACAGCAGGTGGGCGTGGACTAAAGTTTTCAGTGCTGCGCTGCGCGCGAAGGGATAAACCCACTAGCGATAGCCTTAAAGGGCGAAGCCTATACGAAATAGAACCACTAACAGCATTAACAAACACAAACCATCTCGTGAAAAGAGAGGGGTGATCAACACTACATGCGTTCTTCAATTAACCTCCATGTGGCAGGATCCAGCTGGAGATATCTTTTATTGGAGGTTTTTGGCTCCTCTGTTTGGCAGAGCACCTGGTTGTCATCATACCAGCTGATATCTTTTCTTGGGCTTGGCCAGTAGTACTTGTTGATAGCTTTTTTATGGAGACAGTTCACTTCAATGTTCGCATCCTCCACCTTTATGATGATGCCAGGGTAGTAGTCATGGTCATATTCAACCACACACCATCCACCGACCTGGTCACCTGTGATGATTTCTGGCCGCTGTGCTGTTATGGCTCCATTCTTGGAAGGTTCCTCATCAGGTTGCAGAATTGCCTCTTTCAAATCAAAGCAAGGGCAGTCTATTTGTCCTTGCTCTCTTTGGCAAAAACAGGTGATATCCCTGTAGTGGATTTTCCCTTTACAGGTACTGATCACCTGGTGGATCCTCATTGTTCCCCTCACTCGAGTCAATGGGGGTATCTGCATGAAATGAAAACAGACAAATGGCAAAGACATCTGTTAATGAGTATACCTCAGAACTACTCTGGAACACTATTCTATCATCTGAAATTCTTATTTTTAGATGATTTCATGTAGATATTAAATGTCATATGCATATCACCAGTTTACCAGTGTAATAAAAATTGCACTAACCTGCTGCATTTCATCCACTTTTGCTTCCACACTGTTCTCACTTGAAAAGAATAGCTCCACAACTGATTGCTGCTGCTTGAGCTTCAGGAACAGCATCTCTGCATTAGGGATGTCCTCTCCCATGCATACAAGCCTGTCAGCTGAGCGTTTAAGAGTGCCCCCAACACCATTTGGGGCCCCTTTGCCATGACTGACCTCGAAAAAATTCCAGGTCACATCAAAACCTCTTCTGAATGGTTCTGACGAAAGAAGGAAAAAGTTCCTCTTTTGCCAATACTGAGTGGCAGGCCCATCATTGAAGAAGTGGAGCCGGGTGACCTGGGGAAATCTTTCTGTAATCATATCCAAGACTGCATCTAGGTGCGCCCAGATTGCCGGAGGGTCATGCCTTCTTGATGGTGATATTGAGCAGAAGGAAATGGGAGACCTCTGCGTTGCTGTGTATAACACACCTGTGTGTAGGGTCGCTTGTTGGTGTGACCCCCCAAAATGCATAGACTATCTCATTGGCATATTTAGAGAGATAGTTTACACTAAAATCCACATGAATTAAACATTCGTGGCTCTGGAGATTTTCTCTAAGTTCCCTATAGGCCTTGTATTGCCAGCAAAAGTTAGATGAAGAAGAGATGGCTTTGGAACTTCACCATTCGTTCCTAGAATTCCACAAGAACTTCATCTTCTCTCTTAGTGAGCTCTTTTTTGACTGTTATGATGGACTTTTTCTCCTCGTCTAAGGTGGAAGTCTCTGTGGCCCACTGGAAGAACAAAATCATGTTGTTGGAAGCAGGTCTCAGTGTGAGGACAGCTGTGGTGCGGCAAATGTCACATTCTCCATATGCACAAGCTTTTGAGTTAGAGTTGCACACTGTTGCACCAGCCAACTCCTCAAGGTTTTTGGTTGACAACAGCCTACATTTGAAAAGGGTGCTGGCTATATACTCAATGTTTTCATGGATTTTGCAGAGGCAAGTCTTTCTATCACTATTAGTACATTTATCTCACAGGTGCTGAAATGGTAGGCTTCATTTAACTAAATCAAACCTAATGCAACGTTTCATTTTTGTAATAAAGTGCTGTTTTGTGAGCAATCTCGGCTTGAACTTTGGCCATAGGGTGACCAAATGCACAACCAATGGAAACACCAGAATGACGCTGCTGATGTTCCAGATGTTAGCAATATTTCATTGTGTGTTTTTATGTGTAATACCTTTTATCTTAAATAGACTCTATATTCATGAATCTGTGTTTTCACACTTGCATGATAACCAGTCCAGTCCTTCCTCTTTTTCAGTAAAATAGAGGATAATTACTGCTTTGCTCCCTCCTTCTATTATTGTACTTCTCCCCAAAACAGTAGATCCTTTAAGCAGTGATCTAAGGGTACAATGTAAAAGGTAAGTTTAAAGTTGATTTACAGTGTAAATTATTGTCCTTTCTCATCTGTTTGTGTGCAGATTGACTGTGATGTCATTGGTCTCATGGACGATGCAGTAATTGAAAACTACCTACCTTCGTATGGAGACAGAATTGCTGTTTTCAACTACTGCAAAAGCAAACAGCCATTATCCACAAGAAAACAAGGACTTCTTCAAAAGCTTCGTGAGAAAATGAAGAACAGAAAGGAAAGTCCAAAGGAGACCACGACACATGACAGTACGAGACAGACACAGAAGCCAAAAGGAACATGAAATGTTGAGATTGGATGGATACATGATGATGGAAAAACTACCAAACAGGTGAGAGTGAAGCAGGGAGGTGGCACTAGAAAAAATCAAATGGCACTGATGCTGGATTAAAAGACATTCTTCAAGAAGGAATGATGGCACATCTCCTAAGGGACCTGAAACAGATTTTGAGTTTGAGGTTTGGGACTTTAGACAGAACGTTCTTACTGAAGACACCGGCCTGACTATTGGCAAAATGTATGAAGCAGCGAGACTGTCAATGTTACGCTTCTACATTGCAACAAAACTGAGAGCTCCAGAAGAAGATGACAATGACACATCTGAAGTCGTATTTGTCTTGGAAAGCAGCAGCAGTGAAATGAATCCATTGAAGGTGGTGGAAGTTAGGAGTAATTCTGTAGAAGTCCAACATAGTTCAGAACTTTTTGATGATTCAGAAATGACTTTTGGTCCCATTCTAGATGCTGAGGAAGACTCAGACGACACATTAATCTATGAGGGTTTTGTTGTTCCCCCCAGTCCAGCAAATCCAGAAGATGCAATAATGATCACTGTACGCTATGCTGACACTTTACATGACCTTATTACTGCATTCTCTGATGAAGAGATTAGGAGAAAAACACTGAATACTTCCAGACAACACAGAAGAAGCAGGCACTGGCTCAGGAATACTGAGAGATGTACTCACTTGCTTCTGGAATGAATTCTCTGAGCGATGCACCCTTGGTACAACAGTGAAAGTGCCGTTCATCCGCCATGACTTTCCAGCTGAAAAATGGAAGGAAGTTGGACAAATCCTTTTGAAAGGTTACCAAGACTGTCAGTATTTTCCAAATAAAGTTGCAATCCCTTTTCTTGAACGAGTGCTTTTCAATAATGTTTACAGCGATCTTAAAGCGCATTTTCTACAGTTTGTGAGCAGCCAAGAATGTGAAGTTTTGAGGGAGGCAGTTAAGAATTTTTCTGCTGTTGACCTTGATGATCTTGTGGAAGTTCTTGACAATTATGGCTGTAGAAAAAGAATCCCTCCTGAAAGTCTTCCTACAATCCTTGATGAAATAGCTCACAAAGAGCTCGTCCAAAAACCAATGTTGGTCATTGACTGCTGGAGGGAGATCATCTCCCCACATCTGTCCCTGAGCCCAGAGGCACTGACCAAGCTGTTCTCACACCTGCAACCAACTTCCAAAAAAGGCTGTCAGCTGCTGAAATTTGCTGTAGATTTAACTCCAAAGCAAAAGGAAGTGAAGAATCATCTCAAAAGATTCATAAGAGAGCTGGATTACATTAAGCTTCAGAAATTTATGCAATTTTGCACCGGATCTGATCTTATTGTACCAAACAGTATATTTGTGGAATTTCAAGATATGGGACACACATGTGGAAGTACTCTCAGATTTTCGTTCTTAATTCAATACAGTTCTTGAAAGCAATGTCTGGGTAATGGACATTGTTTGATTCATAGTGAAATGCACTACTTTTGAAATGTTTAGTCAGAGTAGAGCGGAACTGCAAAGAAACAGAAGGAATATGTATTTTGAACTGAGAGGAATTATTCCTGTTTAAAACAATTGATGTAAGTTATTCATTTCTGTTGGTAGCTCAGTTTTAGCTGAAAATATTCAAGTTTCTTTCATTCTCCCTAGTTTCACATTATACAATGAAGTTGCCACAAAACAAATGAAAAAACTGTTTATTACGACATCCAAGGGCATCTTGACCAAATCTAACATCTCCAGCTGCTGGATAGAAACCTTCTGCAGTAACAAGAAAAATATTGTTAGAGACATATAAAGTTATAATAAAATTTGCTTTTAAGCTTTCTTTAATGGAAGACATATTTAGTGACAGTTTAGTTAAATC
>NC_051443.1:539614-552651 GCF_001649575.2 Kryptolebias marmoratus
TTTTTATGAAGTAGAATGCATACCCATTTAAAAAGATTGACATTTGGTACATAACTGATTATCATAGAACAATAATTAACTTTGCATCAGCATTGTTCCTTCTAATGACACAGTGTGAAAGCAAAACAAACTATGGATTGGGAAATAAAAACATATCAACCAAACTGTATGTTTTACTTTTATCAGCACAGTAACAGCTTGAAGACTAATGTCAGGTCATATCAGAACTCTACAATTAAATTATAACAGCAATAAACTTTCATGTTCTGGCAGAATGACATAAAAAATGTTATGTTTGCTTGCAGACAAACTGTCTTTAATTAGATGCAGTGCAGGAAGACCTGTGTAGAGGGCGCCCTTCAGACATCGCAAAAGCTATCCAGTGGCATGATCGAGAAAAACAGCAACATATTTTAAATTATCTTTATGCACACTGAAATTTGCTAAATATTTTAAAGTATTTCTTCTCTTAACCTTATATACAAATCAGAATACATACAAAATATGCAATATAGCTTTTGGTAAAGATGAGGCTTATATTAATCAGCAGATATAGAAAGTGACCTCTAATTAAAACCAAGCAACAAGAACAAAATAGCAATTCCAAAACATTTTATTCTGAATGTGAAATGATTCCCCAATATATTGTAAAATTATTAATTAATGGATAAAACTTATTTCTAAAAATATACCCAAGGAAGTGTAGGGGAACAGATTCCCAAGTAATTTCATTTCATTTCATTTTGCATAAAAACTGACGTGCTTAATAGTTATGTGCTGAGAAGGTGCTGTTATGTAAACTGATAAAATAATATATAAAAGAAGACCTTTTATTATTTCTTGTAAACATACCAGAAGATTTGCTTTTAATACTTTTTAAAACAGAGACATTACAGTGAACCAGTAAACACTTTTACTTGAATAAGATTAAGAAAGCAGAATTGGATAAGGCTTTTATCCAAAAAGTCTCCTGTAAAGTGACCATCATCCAGAAAGGTTTGAAATGAGTTAATCCAAAACTGTGCACTCTGTTTGTGGAGGGTTGACCACCAGCCTTCTATGCGCTGGTTGGATGTACTTCTTCCATAAAGGAAACTTTTGTCTTCTGCAAAGCTGTCTGTGTGGTTTTGCCGCAGAAATATCTGCATATGTTCAACACCAACATTTTCTGTGCCTCTGTCGGCACGTATCGTCTCTGGACATCCGCTGACGCATGAAACTGTTTTCAAATAATAACTTGCAATCAGTTTGGGGTCATTGTTTGTGGTATAAGCCTCCATTCATAAAACACGTCGGCTAAAACCATCTATATAGCCACTGATAGCAATACCATAAGGTTTTAGTTTATCATAGCCATCCATGTGCCAGAGCGCATTTGGTCCTCTGCAATTGTACTGACGTCTTCTCAACCACCGTGCTCGATTCAGTTCCACACCTTCTGGGTCAAACAATTTGATTAAATGTCTCACAGTGTCTTGTGACACCACAAATCCATGTTGAACCACACGAAGATGTAGCCACCGATAACCTTGCATTTGTCCATTAGTCATTATTTGTTGTTGGACAAAGGCCAGCACTTCTTCAAGGTCAGACTGATTCTTTCAGCCCAAGTCTTCTGCAAATTCTTTTTAGAGTTTGATTACTTAATATAGTATGATGACTTTGCGCTAAAATATGAAGGATTTCTTTGTTACTTAAAAACAGTCTGAAGTAAAGCCTAATGATATCATCCAAATCTGACATTTTCTAGCTTCTTCCACTTTAAGAAGGGAACAGTCTTTAGCAGAAGGCCTTTTTTCCTTTTTTGGACAGTTTTCTGCTTTAGCAGAAGTTGAAAACAGCAATTCCGTCTCCATAATTTTCCAGCGTTGCTGCGACATCACAGTCAATCTGCACACAAACAGATGAGAAAGGACAATAATTTACACTGCAAATCAACTTTAAAGTTACCTTTTACATTGTACCCTTAGGTCACTGCTTAAAGGATCTACTGTTTTGGGTAGAATTACAATAATAGAAGGAGGGAGCGAAGCAGTTCGGCTTTAGTCACGAAACTGTCTCATTTGATTTACTCACCTTTTGTTCTTCCATTAGTGCAATGGAAGCTTCAGGGACCCCTCTGGCACACAAAAAGAGATTTAAATCAGACATCTTTCTCCAGAACATTAGCTGTCCGCCACAACTCTCATCTGTGGTTCGGAAGCTGGTTGCTTGCTGGCGCCCATCAGCCAGAGTTCTGAGTTTAAAGTGAGAATTCTTTTTTTTTTTTTCTGTGGCACTAATCCTCTTCCGTAGAATCGTCTTTTAATTGGCAAACAAATGTTGCTTTTCGCATAGAACCAATATGGGAATCGATTTGTTCCGTGACTGCTGGGGATAGGCACCAGCTCCCCTCGACCCGGAATGGAGAAGCGGGTAAAGAAAATGGATGGATTTGTTCCGTATCTCCATAAATGTCCAATACACACATGTCTGTCACACACATCACGGCTCCACTCCTCTGTGTACCTGGCTGCTGTCATGGGTGCCTACAGACAGACACCACACACCGGCGCTGCTCACGAAACCCGCGCCTTATACACTTTCTCTCGATTGTTTACACACAAATACTGGTACCTGAGACACAGTGACCACAACATGTAACTCATGCATCAACGCCCTGAACCAATTCAGTTCTAAAACAAACGTTTCTCAAAACGCTACACAGAATGACAGTGTGTTCCTTGTGAAACAAGAAATTTTCTTCAAGAAAATTGTGCCAAATGCAAAAAATTGTGTGTAGTGCTTTGAAACAGTTTTAAAGAAACAGTTGGCGAGTGGAAAATGGGCTACAGCTGGGAGATAAGAAAGACCAGGTGAGGTGGGCGTGGCAGGCAGACCAGGGCTGAGGGCAGGTGAACACTGACACAAAGAACACGTGAGAAAAACAAACACAGGGGATTCTTTTTATGCGGCAACATTTCATGTCCGCATGTTTCTCCTCCCCTTTTCTTTTTCTAAAATGTGTAAAATATTTACAACAAAATGTTTTAATTATACATTAAGATGTTTGCCATCATTCAAATATAAATTATATGCATTCAAATTAATTTTTTGCACTTCAATTCCGAGTTTAAAGTCAGAATTCTGAGATTTTTTATTTTTTTTTCGGTGGCCCTAATCCTCTTCCGTACCTTACCAGTTTGTGGCGGCAATGCATCAAACTCTTTGCCAACCGCCAAAAAGAAAACAAACAAACAACAAAAAATAAAACAAAAAGAAACAAACAAACAGAAAAAACGAGAAGAACTCTCGACGTGCGCGCTCACGCGTCTGTCTCACGTCTGCTCCTGTGTCCGGGAACGCGCTTGGCTGACAGCGGCGCACACGGAAGCTCATTGAAGGAAACCAGTGTTGTTGACACTTCGACAAAGGCTTCAATGGCGGCCGAAGTGAGACAGGAGCTTGCACTGCTGATGAATTCAAGCGGATCTCACAAAGATCTTGCTGCTAAGTATGTAGTGATAGAAGACATTATTACTAAAATCCTCTTGACAACGTGAACGCTACAGTTAGCGATATAGCTATGCACTACGCTAAGCTAATGTTAGCTACTTAGCTCTGTTAGCCACACATCTTCTCATATAGGGAGGCTTAAACGTTATACCCTTTCAGTGCATTTTAATTGTATCTCTCTAAGGTTATATGCCGCAGAAGCTTAAAAGCGCAGTAGTGAATCTGTGTTCACATATTTCACTGTTCCTGCTAAATGATAAGCTAATTGCTGTTAGCGTCTTAGCTGATGCTAGCCAAAACAGCTTTAATTGAGTTTCAGCTTTGTCTAGAGTGATGAATAGTCAGAAAAGCCACATTTACAGATGCTTGCCTTTAGAAAATTATTGCAAGTCAGTGAGACCTACGTGTTCGTGTAATAAACCACATATCATTATTATTGTAAACAGTCTTATACAGAATTTACATATAAAACTTCGACCTTTTCATTGACATTGACAAAGATGTGGTCATTCATCTTAAATTAATGAGGCTGTAGTGATGATGTACTGGACAGCCTTAGATTTTAAACTCACTATGTTCAGTATTGCTTTTGGGACAGTAGTGTTT
This sequence comes from Kryptolebias marmoratus, assembly GCF_001649575.2. Classification (NCBI taxonomy): domain Eukaryota; kingdom Metazoa; phylum Chordata; class Actinopteri; order Cyprinodontiformes; family Rivulidae; genus Kryptolebias; species Kryptolebias marmoratus. Next base: position 543,716 of record NC_051443.1, read on the forward strand.
GCAGATGTTAGAGCAGAGTTGATGATTTGGCCATTTAGAAAAGTTTTTTTCTGGTTAATTTTTTTAGTCAATGCCTGGTGCCAAAAAGTGATGATGTTTTTGTTTTTTGCCAATGTCTATTTTTTTGTCTGTCGCTTTAGTAAAATATCTAATAGACAGATTTAATAAAACTGTCATAAAATAATCCCTGACTCCCTGACAATTTACTCATTTTTGAAGTCAGTCCGATTCAAGACAGCTGTCGCAGCTAAGCGACCTTAGCAAATACATAAATGTCTGTTACTCAGTCTATCTTACAGATATTGAGCAAAAATTTGGTGAGTTAGTATCTGAGAGTCATCCTCAACAATGCATACTTCAAGAGTTAACACATCCTGCGATATCTCATGTGACATTGCGCATAAACTCATTTACAAGTTTAGACCAAAATTGCTATAAGCTCCATTTCTTCTCATCATAAAATGATCTTGATCTAAAATGTTGGCATGAAAGGCAGTGGGTGCTATGCATTCCTTCAAAAGAATTTAATCAAATCAGCATACAACTGTCAAAGTGTGAAAATACAAGGTTTTACCAAATTGGCAACATTTGTTTTTTTGTACAGAATTAACTTCTTAAACAGCACCAACAGAGCCATAAGGTTCATGTATCTTGCACAGTCCTATTTATAGAATTACACTGAAGACAGTTAAAGCAATATTTGCTGGCAAAACAGTGAGAAGACTACGTTCATAGCAGCACAGCAACTAAATGACAAGCAACTGGGTTAAAACTGAACATTTCCCAGCATGTTAGTCTGAAAGGAGCAGCAGTAATATGCTGTTCTGAAGTGAGGAGCATTCAGAGCAACTATCTCAAAGTGGCAGCAGCATCTTTAGTGCACAATGTCTATTCACGTTTATCAGCATAAATGCACTGGTACCTAAAATTTATCAAGACAAACAGCAAAGGATGATCATTAGATTATAAAGGAACAACATGTTCATTCAATTACATACGCTAAAACTGTGTTTGCACTTGCACTGCAGTCCTTAAATACTAAAAATGTGTGAGAATGCAAAGGTCTGCAGTGTTCATTCTTGACTCCTGAAGAGATTTTTAGGTCAGTCCTATAGTGATGTCTCTGCATCATAATAGTCAAACCATAGTGTCCCATGCACTTAGGTGAAAACAGATCATGAGTTGATTTTTTAAAAATATCATTTTTTGAAACATTTGTGATTTCTAATTAGAATGTCTTTTTGCAGATATCGACAGATTTTGGAGAAGGCCATTCAGTTTACAGACTCAGATCAACTGGAGTCCTTGAAGGCCTTTGTTGAAGCAAGTATGCAGTGCTTATTTTTATGTGATCAAAAATGGCTTACAAAATGTGTGCATTTGAATCTCAGCTGCCTTCTTATATTATTCTACCTTTACAGTGGTCAATGAGAACGTTAGTCTCGTCATCTCGAGACAACTTCTGACTGATTTCTGCACACATTTGCCCAACCTGCCTGATGCTACAGCTAAAGCAGTGTATCACTTCACCTTAGAGAAGATTCAGCCGAGGGTCATCTCCTTTGAGGAACAGGTAAATGCCCTCCCTCACTCTCAGCTCTGACTGAGCTCTGTCAAGCAGTTTTAATTAGGTCAATTATGTTAGTTTTAGGCGGTCGTTTGAAGAATAAAAGTATTTTAGTCAAAATTAGTCGTTAAACACTAGAGATAGGCTGATTAATCAGCCGATATTGACTACATTTAAAAAAATCGGCAATCAGCCATACCTATACGTATCTAATTAATTACTGAGTAGGAAAATGAAGATGCAGCAGCAGCTGCTACAGCCAGCTCACTGTTGCCCACACTTTATTGAGGTGAGAATACTGTATATCATCTTAAAGTGTACAAGTTCTTCTGTAGGTTGTCAAATAGTTATGCAAATATTGTTATATTTTGTTAAAATATAAATGCATATTGTCCAAAATGAAAAAATAATCAGTGTTGTATGTCAGCCATCGGCTGCTCTCATTTCTAGACTTGAGTTAGTCTTGAGTCATTTTAGTTTTAGTCTAGTTTTAATTAACTATAGACCATCCCAATTGAGTTGATTAAACTTACAGTAAATTTAGTCGACTAAAATATAAAGTGTAAGGGTTAGTTAGTTTAGTTCAGTTCAGTTTATTTATAAAGTCCCAATTCACAACAAAAGTCTTTTCAGTGCACTTTACAAAACAAACAACTAAATCATAAATTCAGTTCAGATCCATCTGCAGTCAATTCAATTCTTATTGTAATGCAGTACATTATAAAGAGCCGATTAGTAAAAGTTATTGATCTAAGGAAGCCAGCAGATTGCTCTGAATCTTCCTTTATTGCAGTCTTCCCAGGACAGGAAAGAAACAGACAAACAGAAGGACTGATCCAGGTGTAGTTTCTATGAAAAAACAAATCACAGTTTAACGACAGCGATCATTACAAATACAAACAGAAAGCAGAGAGAAACCTAGACAGCAGAGTGAAGAAATGTGGTCAGTATGTCCTCATTTTAAAAACTCAATTAAGGGCAATTATTTCAAAAAGTCAAATTTTCAAAATAGTTTAATGCCTGTCCAACCTACTCTTCTTTAACAGTGTAACATTATTTGTATAACTTTGGATGTGCGAGTTATTTTGTAAAATCTTTTCTTACAGCCTGTGTGTGTTGGTGTTTAGAGTCATTCTTGTGTTTTTACACAGAAATAGTCTGCTTGGATGTGCTCAGTTTCTAAGTAGGGCTGTGTGATATCAGGGTTAAAAAGCGTTCAATTTGAATGTCAGTGGCATTAAAAAATAGTTTTTAAGAAAAAAAAGGTGAGCAATTTTGAAAATTGTTCAGGCAAACTGGCTCATCAGAGAATTATTGCTGTAATGTACATTAGAGTAACCTGCAGAACCATTTTGGTGATTGTTGCTCTTTCACAAAACACCTGAATCTGGGAGCTGCTCACCTCAGGGTGATTTCTGAGGAGGGCTCCCTCCTCAGTTCTGCTCCACACCTCTTTTAGTCTCAGTACTCTCTTGTTTAAGTTAGAATTGGAAGGAAAAGCTTGCAAACTAACACACACGACTTAAACTTCTGTAAAACAGAACAAAAAAAAGTGTAATAGTTTAATAGTTGTTTATAGTATAACAATTGCATTTCAAAAGAAACTTTATCCATTCACTGTCAGTGACATGAAAATGTTAAAAAGGGAAATGAATTGGCTGATTTATGCAGGAACCCTGGATATGATTAAAATCCTTTTTCACAGTTGGCATGAAAGTCCTTTTTTCCCCAATAATGATGTCAATCACAACACAGGGCATTTTCTGTTAATTCAGGGAATAGGTTATAAATTCACCAAATGGAAAGTACTATTTCTATTTTACTTTTAAATGAGATCATAAAAATGAAGAGTACTAATTCTTACAAAATTACTTTTGTCCTTTTGTTTAGAACATCTGAGCTAATGTTTGAAGAATATAACCATCAAATAATAATATATAAAATATGAAAAGACAAATTATGAGAGGCCCAATATAAAACAGATATAAGTTGCAATGGCTGCTGTTATATCTTATCGTATGCATTTGTTACACAGTGTGCCACAGGACAAAAACCCTGCTCTGTTGTAACCAGTCATGTGGGTTCTGCAGAGGTAGCTCCTCATTCAGGACCGAGCTGCTCAGTTTGCTTTGGCCCTTCTGCTGGGAGCTACCTGGTTCCGCCTGCATCCTCGTGGTGCCACAAACCATCATGAAACAAATATGTCTGCAAACATGCATTTTGTGACACCATGAAATAAATGATAGATGTTTTAATTCTGCTAACTGTTTTATTTTGTCATATTGCACAATCCCAGTTCTAAGCTTTCAGTGGTTCATTGTTGTCATCTGTAGTCTAATGTGGAGAGAGAAATAAGCTTTCAGTTTATTTAATATCTAACATACCAACTACTACATTTCTTAAAATGTTCATTTAAATCCCAACATGGACATTTTATTTCTCTACTCAGTAATGTTAACTCAGAACAGCTGCAGAGGTCTCTGTGCTTTAGTTCTTATTGAAAAAAAAGGTCCTTGAGGAAACTGATGGTGACAGTATCTTTTCAACAACACCAACACTGGGTTGAAGCAAAGCCCTGTCGTTCTCATGCATGGATCCTGTTCCTGTGTGTCTTCAGGTAGCCTCAATCAGGCAGCATTTAGCAACCATTTATGAAAAGGAGGGAGACTGGAGAAATGCTGCCCAGGTTTTGGTTGGCATTCCCCTGGAAACAGGACAGAAGTAAGTAGGCTGCTTGTTGATTTGATTTTTGTCAAACTGTCATATCTTTAAATGCTGTTTTATCTCCCTTTTAGGCAATACAATGTTGACTATAAGTTGGATACATACCTGAAAATTGCCAGACTCTACTTAGAAGATGATGACCCAGTTCAGGCAGAGGCCTACATCAACAGAGCCTCACTGCTTCAGAATGAGTCCTCCAATGAACAGCTGCAGATACACTATAAGGTGCCTGATCTCCTGCTGCTCCCAAACAGATAAACTCTTGTTCTCGCTGCTGCCTGTGAAGAAAGAGAAGACAACTGGACTCATTCCACTTTCAGAGTCAACACTGAGTGCTGAAGGACTGCTGAATTTGGTTGAAGACTGGATTGTTCAAATTAAAACATGCAGAACAGATGCTGTAATCAGCAAAACAGGAGCTAAAATTGGCAAAACTGAAAGTTAAAATGATCAGAATTGTAGCTGAAATCAGCAAAGCAGTAACTAAAAGCTAAATGTAGTAAAACAGTAGCTAAAAGCTAAAATTAGCTAAATCAAAGCTAAATGCTAAAGTGAGGAAAACAGTAGCATAAAAGTATCATTAGTAAGACAGCAGCTAAAAGCTAACGGTAGCATAAGACCACAAAAATAGAGCAAATATGCTGCAGCAGAATTCAGAGATCTAAGTCTGAAGACATGGATGACATCTCTGTGTATTTCTATAGGGAAAATTTTGTAAATAAAGTTAAATAATTCAAAAAATATAAAAGTTACAGACAGCACACAGTTCCTGATCAAGCTGAATGTTTAGATGTATGAATGGTTAAAGTAGCAAAAGTAGTTGGATTGCAAAGATTGTGCAGATGAAAGTACAGACAGGAAACAAGTGTGAATGCCGACTCATCGTTCACACAATGTTGCCTGTTGTTACGTTGGTAAGCGCCTAACGTTGTTTTCTGTTTCAGGTATGTTATGCCAGAGTGCTGGATTTTCGGAGAAAGTTCATTGAAGCTGCACAGAGATACAACGAACTATCGTATAAGTCTATTGTTCATGAAAGTGAACGCCTGGAAGCACTGAAACATGCCCTGAACTGCACCATCCTGGCCTCTGCAGGTACCACCAACATACATGTGCACCATGTGAACATATGATCCAGATGGGTGGACAAAAAGACAGTCAGCTGCTTTTCTACTTCTTATTCTACGAATCAGATTCTTTTTCTGTGTTTCAGGACAGCAGCGTTCTCGTATGTTGGCCACTCTGTTCAAGGATGAGCGCTGTCAGCAGCTAGCTGCTTACGGTATTCTGGAGAAGATGTACCTGGACCGAATCATCAGAGGAAACCAGCTGCAGGAGTTTGCTGCCATGCTGATGCCTCACCAGAAAGCCACCACAGCAGACGGTAAGAAGATCAGGATTTTACAGAGCACCAGCTGCTAAATGAGATACGTTTAGGCAAAGACAGTTCATATTTTTTTTATTTTATTCCAGATGTGAGGGGACAGATGGAACATTTCTTTTTATTATTCATATGAAAATTCTCAGCTGGTTCTTGCTGGAGCACAGTATTTTGCTGTGACCCAACACTGGTCCACCTCTGATCAGACTGGTTAGTTTTTGATTTCTGCTGGAAACAAACCAAACTTTTAGGACCAGAGAAGTCAATGTCTTAAATTTACTATTTACCTAGTACATCTTTTTAAAACTTTGCAACTGCAGCATTCACTTTTGTTATTTACTTTTTGAAAAATATCTAATATATCCATTAAAATGGCAACACTGTGGTACTATGAGGAGGTGCTTTTTGAATTCAGAGAGAAATGTTTACTTCAGCCTCAGCAGGAAGGTAGACTGTGGCAACTGTGACTCATTCACTTATTTAGCAGCTGACCTGCCCACATCAAGGCGGCACTCAGTTAATATGGAAAACCATCAAGTCAGCGTAGAGCCGAGTTGGGTCAAAGCAAGTTGTGCTGAGACTGTACACTTGAAAGCAGGTTGTGAGGTGTTGAAAGGACCAAAGTGGGGGCTGTGTTGGTGAAGGTGTGACTGGTGATAAGATGGACTTGTTTTCTGTAGTTTGAACATGCTACAGAAATGACCTGAGGGAATGTGTAAAAGAAACAAAATCTTTATAGTAGAAAAAATGCCACAAACCAAAAAGGTTTAACTTTGTACACTTTTCAGTCAGTGACATCATTAAGTTGAAAAAATAAGGTCAATAATTATTGAAAGAAACTAAAGAATAAAAGAGATTTTCGTCTGCACACTGATTCCTAATCAGCTGAGTAAGGGTTGTACCCAGGACTGTAACCACAGACACAGCTGATGGTCTGATGGTGCAGGCTTGAAGTGTGGATCTCAGACCAATACAAGCAGTCAGGCCGTCTCCAGCTTCTTGTAGACAAACTCCAAAGCTAGGTCTGCGTCTCCAGAGTTCTGGGTGTGGCCATTCCACACGGTGAGGTGTAGAGTAGCTGGGTGCTTTATCACAGCCACGGAGCTTTGTCACAGAGAGGAGAGCTGCCCTCCGTCTGGCCATGTGTGAAGTCCAGGAACATGTACAACAAACCAAGACAGAAAGAAACTATAATGATGTGAGCACCAACTGATCCGTGAGGAGAAACTCATTCTGTCTCCTGATAATATGTGTGGGCTAATCTATTTATCTGTTACTGTTCACTGTCTTATACATTTATTTATTAAATTGTTTTATCTTGGTTCATTTTAAAATGATACCAGAGTCTATATTTCATATTTAGAGCCACCACTAAGAAATGGTTTGAAGGACCACAGAAGTCATTTTTGTTTCTTAGTTCTTTAGTTACTCAGTTGCCATGACGATAAATAATGACTCCTGTGATTTTTGTTTTAGAACAAATATTTACCCTAACATAATCATTTTTATCTGTCACATTTTGATAGTTCTAAGATATTTTTTACTAAATATTTTGCTAAATTCAATAAATTACTCAGATCCTTTGCCAAGCAATAAAATGGTGTATCAGAGTCAGGGTGTATGACACCAGGTCCAAGTTTTGATTTGAATTGGACATTCATTTACAGGTGAAAAAAAATTGAAGTTAAAGTAGTAAACGTGAAAAATATTGTCCTTTAAAAAAAACAAAAAGCTATCGCTTATAGAGTCTGATGGTTGAATATATTTGTCCAATCACCCAACTCCAGTGGAGATTAACAAAAAGCTTGTAGAACTGGATCAAACTGTTCAAAAGATCTTGTTTCCCAAACAAACCCTGTGTTTAAAAAAAAGAGCTAAAATGAAACTTGTAAAAACTAAACAGAAATAAACACTGTGGCTTCTTTCAGTCAAACGTCTGGAGGTGGATTGATTCATTTGTTTGTTTGGATCAAATGAAATGTGTCATGTGTGAATACATGCATACAGAAGCTGAGAGCACACATGTTCTGGTTTTCTCAGGATCACAAGTTATTTATGTCATCACAAAATAACGATCACCGTTAAAAGGTTTCTGCGGAACATGTCCGCTCTCAGCTTCCGTACATATAAACACATTGTCAAAGATAAAAGTTTCCTGCACCTTTCATTGGATAAGTAGTGACACCCCAAAACATCTTGGATCACTTAACCAATGGCTACTTCTGTAATTATTAACCACAATAATGTGTTTCCAAGATTGAATGACAAGATGCACAGTTCAGGATATATGATGGGAAACAAGCTGAAATTAGTGTGTCTGTCCCGGTTCCAGGGTCCAGCATCCTGGACAGAGCTGTGATTGAACACAACCTACTGTCTGCTAGTAAACTCTACAACAACATCACCTTTGAAGAACTCGGAGCATTGTTGGAAATTCCTCCAGCAAAGGTGAGGTGTTGGTTGACTGACAAGAAGAACTGATATTTGCTCTCACGTATCCTCTGCTCTGCTAGGAAATGAGTAATAAATCCCAGTTTTTGTGTTTTTTGTGTTCAGGCTGAGAAGATTGCTTCTCAGATGATCACCGAAGGGCGCATGAACGGCTTCATTGACCAAATAGATGGCATCGTTCACTTTGAGAGTGAGTTTTCTTTTCTGTCTATGATTGCTGAAGCTTATTGTGGCAATTTTAGTACACCAGTTTTTTTGTTTGTTTGTTGTGATTTGTTTTGTTTAGTTAGGTTTTTTAATTCATGTTCACCCATATGTACACTCACCGGCTGCTTTATTTGGTCCACTTGCTTAATTGCTTGTTAACACAATAGCTAATCAGCCAATCACAAGACAGCAACCAGACATGGTGAAGTTCAAACTGGGCGTCAGAATGGGGAAGGAAGGGAAGTGAAGTCATCAGATGGGCTGCTTCAGGATTCAGTATTTCAGAAACTGCTGATTGGGGTTGGGCATTGTTTGAATTTGAACGATTCCAGTCTGATTCCGATTCCTTGTTTTTATTCCGGTTCCTAAAGATTCTCAGTTCCAGTTCTTAATGCTGTAACTTTTCTGTGGCACTCTTCAGTTTGTTGCACTGACATCTTTCCCTTGAATGTTATGGTGAACTAGAGCTGGGCGATATGGAAAAAATCCTATATCACTATATGGATAATTTTATATCACGATAACGATATATATCATGATATACCCCAATTACGTACGTTGTCAGTTATTCTCTGAAAAATATGAAAAACTAATCTAATTTCTTAC
>NC_051443.1:553114-566003 GCF_001649575.2 Kryptolebias marmoratus
AGCACTTATGGTGAAAACACGGCGCCGCACAGAAAGCTGCTGCCGTAAAGCAGCGTCATGTCGCAAACCCACACGTAAAGCAGCGTCATGTCGCAAAACGGAGGTTCTTCGCAAAATAGTTATTTTTTCTTCTTATTTATCACTTATATAAACTGAATGTATGCAAACTGACAACACTAATACATTCATCGTAGCCTACGTTATGAAATATTTACATGAATCATTGATACAATTATGATAGAGACGACAGAGACGATAGAGACGATAGAAGAAAATATATCATAATAAACATAATAGACACTTTTCTATCGTCCCCACGATATGTATTGTTATATCGCCCAGCACTATGGTGAACAAAGCAGCAAATCTCTGAGTCTGCTCAACTGACTGTTTAATGTTAGCAGTTAGTTAGTTCATGGTTGCACACACACTTCCTGTGGATTCTTTTTCGTTGGTGTTTGGCGGTCGGTGGACTCAGTATCAAAACTAGCAATTGAAATGAAAAGGTTTTAACGATTCCGGGAGAATTGGAACGTTAGTCCTGGTTCCAATTGATTCTCGGGACTCAATTCCCAACTCTGTTGCTGATCTACTGAGATTTTTACACAGAACCACTCGTAGGGTTTAAAGACAGTAGCCGAAAAAATAAAATATCCAGTAAGTGGCGTTTGTGTGGATGAAAAAGTCATGTCAGTGTCAGAGGTCAGAGGAGAATGGGCAGATTGGTTTGAGATGAAAGAAAGGCAACAGTAGCTTAAATAATTGACTCAAGATTCATTCCAACAAAGGTCTGCAGTCTGAACACACAACACATCTAACTTTGGGCCAGATTGACTACAGCAGGTCCCACTCTTCAGACTTTTAGTGTTGTTTAAAATGAACACTTAAACAAAAAGACACGGATACAATTATACAAATGTCCCTGTTTCTTATTAAGCTGCTGAAATTACATTAAAATAAGTTATAAATGTCTGATGTGATTTAAGTGAAAACAGACAATTCAGTTGATGTTGCTGAACATTTAGCAATCTGAAGATGGTGTTGCATTTATGTCTCTTTCCTCGTTCCCACTGAAAGCAACATGAGTCCCAACACCTGCTGCACATAGACACCAACTTTGTTGTCAATGCATGGGCACAGTTTACTGAACTGAATTCTAATATTACTCATGACCTCTGGGGGGGCGCTGTAGAGATGAGATGTGAGATTTTTCAACCTCTTATGTGAAAATGTGAAAATTTGTCTCACTGTCCTGAAGCTCCTTTTTGTCATTCTTGAGAAAAAAGAACCTAAATAATTGTGTGTATTTCTGAAAATTACACACTATATTTTATTACATGAAATGAGCTATTCAAGTATGATATTTGAGTTATTTGTATATTGTATAACTTTTCTTGTCCAAAGGCTGCAAAACAATATCTGTTTTATGTGTAAAATTAGGCAGAATGTTTTATATTTGGAAATGGTAATTCAAGATAAGTACTTTAGTACTTTCACAGATTGTATGCTGATTATATTGTACGCTGGTTGCACCTGGCTGGCATGCTGTCTCAAAAAACCTTCTTCATATGTCGTGTGTTTTCTAAATGTTTGTTTTTTTTCCATCTCTGGCAGCTCGTGAACCACTCCCTACCTGGGACAAACAGATCCAGTCTTTATGTTTCCAAGTCAACAACCTTCTAGAAAAGATCCGTCAGGCAGCACCAGAGTGGGCCGCACAGGCTATGGAAGCTCAGATGACCCAGTAAAAATATGTACACCCCCTTCCCCCTGTTCCCTGAGCCCACCTTGAACTTCTACCTACCACCACTGGATCTCAGTTGTATAAGACCTTAGAATTATACAGTCACCAGAAAATATGTTGTTTTTTTTTTACTGTTATTCAATACATATATGTGTCATCTATGTCTGAGGTAGAAAAACAATTTGGATTTAACTGATTTACAAATCAGAAATTGGGACATGATGACAAGGTCAAAAAGAAGCTTCACATAACAGGTCTTATTTAAGCTTTTGTACTTCAAGCCATTTTTGAGTTTTCAGTATAATAATCCACAATATTTGTCAAATGGTTCCTGAGTACCTGATGTAAACCTCTTGGTGCATCCCAAAATAAAGTTTGACTTTAGAAGGTCTGGGTTAGTGGTGTCATCTTGCTCTACAAACTGTATATTCAGATTACAACAAGACACATTTTAACCTAAGTGTTATGCAAATGTTGCATAATTGTATAGTGCATATTAAATGAAAAAAAAAAGCATCACTTGAAGGAATACATGTTGTCTGCCACCTTTCATGCCAGAGTTTTAGACTAAAACCGTCTTGTGTTAAGAAATGAGAGTTGTAGCCACACAAAACCTTCGCTCCACATCGGTAAAACTGAATTATAGCCATTTTTGTGTTTTGTACGGTCACTTAACTATGTAATAGCAGCCATCTTGAATTCAGTTCAGAAGTGAATCATTTTTAGATGTCAACCCAATGATTGCTTTCTGAGAGTTTGATTAAATGTAGTTTTTTTCTTTTGGTCACATTACTAACAAACGAACATACATGCACACACACACACACATCACCTCTTTGCCTTTGGTGGTGGGCAAAGATTAAAAAGAAACATTATTTGAAAGAATGCATATTATCTGCCAACATTTTATAGATCTTACACAAATTGTTTGTGCTCAAAATATGTGTTGGATGTGACTCTCAGCTACTACCACACCAAGTTTACTGAACTCACCTGTGGAAGGGACTCAGTCATAGTCAGGTTTGTGTTTCCTGATGAAAATTCACTGTGGCAGCCATCCTGAATCAGTTAAGTTAGATGTATATATACATCAAATGATTACTTTCTGAAATTTTCATTGAACTATGTCCAGTGGTTTGTAAGATATTTTACTAACAGACATAAATTACACAATTGCCTGCATTTCATAGCAGCAGACAATAACGCTTCAGTTTTGTAGTCATACAATTTTTTGAAAATTTAGTTTCATGGTAATTTAATAGTTAAAATATTTCCTCAAACACTCATTTAAAATGATGAAGTTTCCCATATTAGGACCTAAAAATATCCTAAAATATCTGAATACAACCACATCGTCGTATGAAAGTGAATTTTGTGATCTCCTGTGATCGTCAGTCCCTCAGGCTGCACTGCACTATAAAAACAGGTCTGATTGTGTTGTGGACATCACTGCATGGGCTCAGGAACACTTCCACAGATCATTGTCTGGAAACACAGTTCGCCACACCATCTAAGAACGATGCTGTCGCCTCTTGGCTAAAGCTCTTTTAAAATGGACTGAAGCAAAGTGGACTACTGTGGTCAGATGAATTCTTTGGAAACCACAGACACCACATCTTCTGTACTAAAAGGAGAGGGACCACTGAGCCTGTCTTCAGGGCACAGTCCAACAGCTTGCTTCTGATAGTCTGACAGTATATTAATGCCTCATGGGTCACTGACACATCTGGAAAAGTACCATCAATGTACGAAAGTACACAAGTGTTCGAACATACTGTATGCTCCCATTCAGACCACATCTTTTTCAGAAAAGGTCTTGAAACATGGTTCTATCCAAACATATCTGAAAAGTGTCCCATCAGATTTAAAATTACCTAATTTTTCCTGAAAAATGGTGCAGTTTCTTAGTTTAAACCTTTCATGTTTACTACGTCCCATTGTGAATAAAATATAAGTTTATGAGATGTGCTAATCATTAGATTTTACACAATGTCCCAAGTTCTTTGGAGTTGTTGTTGTAGATGATACCCAATGATTAATTTCTGAAAGTTTCAATAAAATATGTAGTCATTGAGGAGATATTTTGGTAATGGTACAGACAAACACAACCACAAGCATGAACATCGCCTTTAACCTTTGGCTGTGGGTGGTAATGAACAATAAAAAGACAAGAAAATATCTCTGCTGTTCCAACCTAAAAAGGTTTTATTAAAAGCCTTTAGTATAAGATGCTGAGTAAGATGGCTACTTTAAAATCACAGTTTGTTACAGACAAGAAAGCTCTTCAGTACATGATGTCCTTTAAATGAGAGCCTGACTGAACTAAGCAGAGTAAGTCAACATCCTGTTAACAGTTTGGGAAAATGCTGATAAAGTCAGGCTTCAGACAGCAGCAGTAAATCACGTTAGGTTTGCCACGCCTGAGTAAAGATCAGCAGATTGGAAGATATGAATGTGGCTTCCCTCTCAGATGGGTACAGCTCATAAAAAAAAGATATTTATAGAAGAGGTAACACTGCAGCAAACAATGTCATAAACAATTCTTTATCAGTAAAGAAGACGGGTTCCTCTTTATCAGCTGCAGTAGATTTACGTCTTTGATGTCACTTTGGCATCTAGAAAGATAAGAAAATATCCATCATTTCAACTGCTTTACATCTGTCTATACTGTGTGACTATAAAGATGTGGATATATTTGTTGGTACCTTTTCCTCTATAATAATAAAAAACAGTGGATGTGATTGGAGTTGAAACGTTCCAGTTTTGCTTCATTAGTTCCAGAAACTTCTAACAGAAACTTTGGGGCTCGTCACTATGCATTTTGGTGAACTCCTGTCTGGATTCTTTTGTGTTTTTCTGTCAGAAGTTTTTCCATGAAGCTTATGTTTCAAAATACAACAAAAGGTGTGATCAGAATGTAATATAACTTGACCTTGGAGTTCGGCTTAAACTGTTTTTTTCCCTTTTCTTTATTATCTGGATTATTTATGTGATCAACCTGGAGTTGCATTTGCTCTTGCGTCCTTATTCTGTGAGGTTGGCTACAGTCCCATGAACCTTACACACTCACTGACCATTGAATGAGTTCCACCCTGCTAGTACTGGGTTGAATCTCCTTTTGCTTAATTCTTCATGGCATAGATTCAACAAGGTGTTGGACATTGACATGATAGTGTCACATAGTTGCTGCAGATGTATTAGCTGCACATCCATGGTGTGAGTTTCCCATTTCACCACATTCAAGAGGTACTTGTTTGGATTAAAATCTGGTGAGCAGGGAGGCCACTGGAGTACAGTGAATCAAGACTTATCAGAGCACGCAATGTTTTTTACATTTCCTATGGTCCGATTGTGGTGAGCCTGTGTAAACTGTAGCCTTATTTCCCATCTGCTTCAAGGTTGGACATGTTGCGTGTTCACAGATGGTATTCTGCAGACCTTTGTTGGAACAAGTGGTTGTTTGAGCTGCTGTTGCTTTTCTATCATCATCAGCCCATCTGCCTATTCTCTTCTGACCTCTAACATTAACAAGGCTTTTTTTTGTTCACACAACTTTTCTCTTTTTTGGACCATCCACTGTAAACCCTAGGGATAGCTGTGTGTGAAAATCCCAGCTGTTTCTAAAAGCAGCCCATCTTGCAACAACAATCATGTCACATTCAAAGTCACTTAAATCTAATTTCTTGGCCTGCTTTGAACTTCAGCAAGTTGTCTTCACCCTGTCTACATGCCTAAAGACACTGAGTTGCTGCCATGTGATTGGCTGATTAGTTATTTGTGTTAACAAGCAACTGAACAGCTGAGCCTAATAAAGTGGCTGGTGAGAGTAATTTTTAATAATATTGGAAGCTGTGGAGAGCTGTTGCCTCCCAGCAAGAAGGTTGCAGGATCGCTTCCCAGCCTGGGGCCTTTCTGGGTGGAGTTTACATGTTCTCCCTGTGCACACGTGGGTTTACTCCGGGTACTCTGGTTTCCAGACTAAAAACATGCATGTTAGGTTAATTGATGACTCTGAAATTGTCCCTAGGTGTGAGTGAGAGTGTAAATGGTTGTTTGTCTCGTTTGTCTATATGTGTCCCTGTGATGGACTTGCGACCTGTCCAGGCTGTCCCCCGCCTCTCCCCCAGTGACTGCTGGGGATAGGCACCAGCTCCCCGCGACCCGGAATGGAGAAGCGGGTAAAGAAAATGGATGGAAGCTGTGGTCAGAGGAACATGAAACTGCTTGGGGATGGTCTTGTAGGCTTTACCTTTAACATTAATTTTTACATTCTTTTTTCTGCTCTTGCTCTTGCCTTTGCTTCTTGTGGTGAATCAAACTACCCAGTAAACAAACATGGCACTGGGCCAGTACCATGTTTGTTCCCTCTTAGTAGGCTGAATGGCTGATGAAAAGCTTGAAGGCACCTGTGATACTATTTAAGGTCAAAGACTTGATTTGATTTACGACTATTATGCAAAGATTAATAGTTTTTTTTTTAGTTTAAGGGTATCAGCAAATGTATCTGTGCTATTTCATCATATCTTTGTTAAATAAACAACAAATCATTTCTTTTCACAATTTTTGTTTCCTCTCTCACATAACAAAGGCATGTCAACAAGACATGCAGATATACTCTTTGGACAAAATCACTTTTCATTAGAACCAAAGCTTTGTTTCAATGAGCTGTAAGAGTAGGAACACATTTATTCATGTTTGTATTGTGTGTGCTGTTTAGAGACCCTCACCCTTTCAGAAAAGGCCCTGATCCTTTCGGCGGTCGATATCTCTCTTCAGTTGGCATGTGGCACAGACGGGACAGCAGTTGGTCACCATAAAGTCGTTACACAAAGACCCCTGGAAGCACAAACAGAGAATACAGATGGGATGTGTCTTTAGTATCCCCCACCGCTGAAAGGCACAGGTGCTGCAATAATGTCTTTGCCTGTGTTTGTGTGTTTAATCACCTGGACAGATTGTAAAATATTTCACAAATCGCTGACTGGACTTTCATGGAAATTACAGAAAGTAATCGTTTGGTTGATGTCTATGGCTGAATAACTTTTGGACTCATCCTTTTTCAAGATGGTCGCTACAGCAAAGCGATTTTAGCAGACACAAAAACTGCTATAACTTAATTGAAGATACTGAGATAACACTTGATGCTGTAGTAGCTGAGACTGATCCTCATCACATTAACACATAGGTAATGATCTTAGTTTAAAATCTTGCTATTAATTACAGTATTTTGAGTAACTTCTGTCCATCCATCAGCAAATTATCTCATGAATCACTAAACGGATTTAAACAAAACTTTCAGAAAATATGTATTGAATGTCCATCTACAGCTGATTAACTTTAGGAACTAACCCAATTCAAGTTCAATTGAATCGAAACACAAACGACTTTAATTTTACAGATATTGATATAAAATTTGGTGTAGTAGTAACTGAGACTCATTCACAACATATATTTCAAGAGCTAACAGCTCACGTGAGATCACATGAGATTTAGCAAGAAATTGGACATAACAGTGTTTTCAAAGTTTGACTAAAACATCTTCCATTTTGTCATTTCTCATCATGAGATGATCTTAGTTTAAAACTCTGACATTTCTTCAAGGAATGCTGGACCATTATTATTTATGTGTTTTACTCAATAAGACAATAACATTCTGATGGAAGGAGGATGGTTAATAACAATTATTTGAATTTTTCTTTTAAATTTCCATATCTCCCAAGTGCAAAGTTAGTAAACAGTGCAGACTTTAGTCAAAGGAAAATGAGTAAATATTTGTGTTTGCATTAAGGAGGAAGTTCAATGTGCAAGTGGGGAAAATCTACATCTGTCCAGGGCTGTAAATAATGTCAACTTTAAGTGTCACTAATCAAACAAGAGGCAAAATGAAAGATAAAGACACAAACCAAATGTTCTGTTCCAACAGAGTGTTCAGGACAGAAATAAATAAGTACAGAGATTATGACTTACTAGTAAATTAAAAAATAAATCTGTGAAAAACAGGTACAACCACAAACCCAGAAAAGCTTGCATGTTGTGTAAAATGAGAAATAAAAAAAGAATGCAATGATTAAACCAATGTTTTACACTATAACAATAAAACAGTAAATATATCAAATGTTTGACAGAAATAATAATACATCAGACAAGAATGGGACAACATTTCCCTCCTAAAACTCCAACAGTTGCTAAATATTTACAGACTGTTGTTAAAAAGGACAGAGGGAAACATCGTCCTATCCAGACATATCTGAGATGTGTTGCTGCCATCAAATTCAAAATAACCTCATTTTCTCCCTAAAAATGGCTCTGTTTCTTAGTTTAACGTTTACTGTGTTCCATTGTGAATAAAATATGAGTTTGAGATTTGCAAATCATTGTAGTATGTGAATGTTTTTGTAAGACGACTTCTGTTATATAATAAATACACTAAATTGAAGAGTCATCAGTTAGTAATCAGTGGATTTATATCTACAACTGACTGACCTTTGTGTTCTCATGCAAGTGTTTGTTACTTCATTTCACTGCCACATCAGCCTTTTGTTTTATTTTTGATAATAAATTTGTTCTGTTTTTTTAATTCCAAGATGAGTCTGCATTCCAGCTTCGTTCAGCACAAACATTACAAGTTGACTCTAATAAATTATTAAAGGCTGTGTTTAAGCTATCACTTTCAACATCTACGTGAATATTGAAATCTTCCACTGTTATGACTTTATCTGTATTCAATAATAAGTCAGAAAAAAAAATCTGAGAATTCAGTGAAAATTGAGAATAAGGGCCTGGTGGACGATTTATAACAAAAAGTAAAAGTGTTTTTTTTTTCTATTCATTTTGAATGCAAAAGACTCAAATAGTTATAACTAATATTTGGTTTATAATTATTCAATAATCCTGACTGAAACATAATTAGCAGGAGTGGATTCATTTCTACTAACAAAATCCTCCTGTTGTAGCCACGTTTCTGTTCGACAAATTAAAAAAAATTGATTTGTTATTAAATCATTAACTAACAGGAGAGAGATATGATGTTCAGTGATTTTATTTTCTTGTTCTGGTAAAGTGACTGATACATTCAGCAGCCTCTGTGCAGTAACATGAATGTTGTTCAGTTGAGAAAACAGCAATAAGATAAAGAAATTGTCTCATGCAAAAGTGTAAAGGTTTAATAATAGCTAATGTGGTGTTCTTTCACACTGGTATGTCTTTTTTGAGAAAGATTTGTTTAGAAAAACGCACGCACGCCCACACACACAAACTAGAACTCATTTGGCAGCCACGAGCCTAGCCTGGATGAAGACTCCTTCTCTCATCTCTGTGCCAGATGACTGATGTCATTCTGACTAATAACTAATAGACAGAACATCACTTCAGAGTTGACTGGATTATCCCATTAAACAAGTTTCAGAGTTAATGGATAAAAAACCCAAACTATTTACTTATAAAGTTGCTGGAAACCTTCCACAGATAGATTAAAAGCTTACTTTGATGTTGTATCTGGTTCTGTAGACGCTGCGGATGGGCATGCCCAGACCACACAGGCAGCACTCATCCATGTCACTGGCGATGGAGCAGCCAAGACACGGGTAGCAAAAAAACCCATAGCAGCCTGTGGAAAAAACATGTTAAGTGTCTGAATATAGCTACTTGTTGAAGTTAGTGCTTATCCAAACATGTAACAATTGTTTCACAAAGCAATTACATTTTTTATGTAGAAATGTTTTCTGATGTGTTAAAACAATTTTTTATGGATGTTACATTTTTAGTAATCCTAATCAAGCGACAGTAAATACTTATCAGCCCAAAAACATTTAAAGATTGTTGTTTTGTACTTAAACCTACATTTGTCCTCAGATAAAGGTTTGACTTTTTCACTAAAGAACAGTAATGATTACAATTGTTTATGTGTGTATGAACTGTAAAAAGGGATTTTGAACAGTATAAATTATTATCCATAAAAATATTTAAATTTAATCAAGTACTTTAGCGAGTAAATTCACAAAAATGGTCAGATAACAACTTTAGACAATTTAAAAAACTTTTTTTTGTTGGTTTGAATTCAACTAACATTAAGTGACAGTAACTACAAGTTAAAATTTATGTAACACATTTAAAATAAATCAATATCAATAATATATCATATAAATTATACATTTATAATATATTAATATAATATTTAAAAATGTAACAAACCTTTGAAAAGTTGCAAGTATAAATTTTAGTGATGCTCTGGCCTGAGCTGCAAAACCGGGTAATAAACATAATCATCCTAACGCAGAAACACCTCCTGAAGTTTAAGGAGGTGGTTGTTCAAATGCCTGGATAAGGCAAAGATGTCTTCAAATTGGGGACTATAATTTAAAATTGCTGACATGCGTGGGTAAAACAATACCAAGAAAATTCACCTTGTAAAAGTAAAACATGTGACTTCCTGTTCTCAGTGGGCGGGGCAAAGGTACTGGCAGCATATTAACATATTGAGGACCAAACTGTGATCAAGCATGCACTTTTGTAAAGATCAAATGTTTTATGTGTCTGTCACAGATATTTTGGGTTTCACAGCAAGAAGGGAAAGTTTGAGGTGCAGCAATGCCCACACCCTATGACCAAACCTCAAGCTTTTACTTTTAATCTTAGACTCTGAAAACAAGCACCTTTTATAACTTTCTTTTGATTTAAGTTAGCTTCAAAACACTTCTCATTTAAGCTTTTATAATATACTGACCGAGTTTGAAGCAGATACTTCCAAAGCTCTGGGTTTAGTTTGTTCAAATACAACATGTAAAGCCCCTAAAATGGCTGACTTCTTGCTGGACTTCGGTCAAATCTCCGGGAGACTTTTTATGCGCTCTGGTGAGTTTTACATGTGCACCAAATTTTGTTACGCTGCCAAAACTGGTGGTGTTGTTGAGCCAGTTTGCCACACCACATCCGTAAGAATCATCTGAATTAACTGGGAAGATTTGTAACTAGTTCAAATATAACTATTTGAGAAAGTATAATAATTAGTTGAAAAGTAACTAATGTATTTAACAGTGATTTAGCTGTTACATTTAGGCAAATTTAACTCAAAAATATAGATTATAATTAACACCGATGTTATTATTTAGATTCTAACAAATAGCTTTTACAGTGAATGATTAAGTGTTCTTCTAGAGACCTAAAACTGCCTAAAACTGTCCTTCTGTATTTTTTATGTAAATGAACTGTGTAGATTCAGAGTCAGATAAAAACTGGTGAGAGTGGGTACTTACAGGTTCCACAGTCATCGCAGAAATCACAGAGGCCAGTCTGGAAATCAGAGGGCTCATATCTGCCTGGTTGGTTAGTCACAGCCATGATCACGGTAAAAACCTTTCTCTGTCAGATGGAAAAGATTTTTTCTTATCACTTCAGAGCTGTTGCCTATTTTGCAACTATGTCACCGCACTAAAAGTTTAAAAGTTTCTCCTGTTTTGAACATCAAACCATGTGGAAACAGAGGGGGAGTTATCTCTTTGGGACTCCCAGTCAAGCAGTCATAGATAAAAAAAGCTCTTACCAGATGGAGGCTGGTGAAACGGATGAAGGAGTCTTGTGGACGACAGACAGAGCGGGACAGAGGTCCAGCCTTTAAACCAGATCAAAGGTGATCAATGTGACTTCAGTTTTTATCACCTTATTTATCTTATTGTGCCATGACGTTTCAGGTTGAAGAGGTCACTAAACACACCTACACACACCCCACACTACTGCAATAAACCTCAACTGTGTCATTCCTCGTGTGCCTGGTCTTTACTCGTAGACCAGGACCTTTTAAAAACTTGTAAAAAACTCTATTTCTAAACATTTTAATTTGTATTTTTATGCATTCAATCAGAAATGTTGATGTTTTATGATTGATTGATTGGTTAGTTATGGTAGGAGAAAAAAGTAATAGAAAATAAAAAAAAAATAAAAACAAAAATTACACATCATTTACAATAGAAGTAGTTTTTTGTTTATCTTTGTATTGTCCTAATTTTATGATATTGGTCTTTCTATGATAGCCATTAGATACAACCACATGTCCAACAAAGCTGGAGCATTGTGTAAAATGTAAATAGAAACAAAATGCAATGATATGCAGATCTCATAAACCCATATTTTAGCAAATGTTAAAACTAAGAAAACTGTGAAATGTTACACAGCAGAGGCAATAAAAAGCTGTAAATGTAAGAGTAAAAAAAAGAAACAGGTGCAGGATTATTTTGAAACTAATTATGTTGATTTGGCAAGAGGACTGAGTATAAAAAGAGCATTTTAGAGAGGCTGAATCTCTCAGAAAAAAAGATGGGCAGAGGTTCGCCAGTCTGTGAAAAACTGAGACTAAAAGTAGTGGAACAATTTAAAGTGATTGTTTCTCAATAAAAAAATTGGAAGACTTTAAATTTCCCATTATCTATAGTTCATATGATCATCGAAAGGTTTCAAGAATCTGGAGAAATTTGTGAGCTCAAAGGACAAGGCTGAAAGTCAGTATTAGACCCCTGTGATCTTCAGTCCCTCAGGGGCCACAGCATTAAAACAGGTCTGATTCTGTTCTGGACATTCAGCATGGACTCAGGAACTCTTCCACTAAGCACAGTTCACTGTGTCATCCACAAAAGCTGGTTAAAGCTCTATCATGCAAAGAAGCCGTATCTAAGCATCATCTAGAAAGCTCATCTAAAATGGACTGAGGCAAAGTGGAAAACTGTTCTGTGGTCCGACAGACTAAATTTAGAAACCATGGAAGCCACATGCTCCATACTAAAGGGGAGAGGGATCATCCAGTTTGTTAACCACCCTTTTATTGGCACAAAGTCCAAAAGCCTTCCTCTCTGATAGTAAGGGGTTGCATCTGAAAAGCCACCATCAGTGCAGAAAGTAACATACAGGTGTTTCAATAATACAGGTGCTGGTCATAAAATTAGAATATCATGAAAAAGTAGATTAATTTCAGTAATTCCATTTAAAAAGTGAAACTTGTATATTACATTCATACATTACATACAAACTCATATATTTCAAATGTTTATTTCGTTTAATTTTGATGATTACAAATGACAACAAATGAAAATCTCAAATTCATCATATCAGAAAATTAGAATCTTGTGAAAAGGTTCAAAATTGATGGCACCTGGTACC
>NC_051443.1:567233-568060 GCF_001649575.2 Kryptolebias marmoratus
TAATCATCAAAATTAAACGAAATAAACATTTGAAATATATGAGTTTGTATGTAATGTATGAATATAATATACAAGTTTCACTTTTTAAATGGAATTACTGAAATCAATCTACTTTTTCATGATATTCTAATTTTATGACCAGCACCTGTATACTGTATGCTCCCAGTCAGGAAAAATTGGGAAAAGAAGAGCCAGGATTGTTGAACAGCTAGAGTCCTACATCAGACAACAAACTTCCTCCTTTGTTCCTAGATATTTACAGACTGTTGTAAAAAGCTTTACAATGGGAAACGTGGCCCTCACCCAACTTTTTTGAGATGTGTTGCAGCTATCAAATTCAAATGACCTTAATTTAGCTAAAAATATAACAATAATTGTGTTTAAATTTTTGACATATTTACTACGTTTCATTGTAAATGTTGCATAACTTTATTGACCTGTGCATTATCAGTAACATGCTAAAGGGCCAGTAAATGCCAGTAAAAATACATAATTAATGACTGGCACTCCTAGTATTGGCTGAGAACACTAATCAGACTTTATCTCATGTAAGTTGTTCCACAAGTTAAGAAAACAACTCTTTTAAAGTTCATGGACACTAACTGAAGAGAAAAAAGTCAGTGGTATAAAGTCCATTGACTGAACTGTGCTTTAGTAAAGTTCTGATGGTATTTTTTTTTTCCTACTCCTCTTGAGCACTCTGCCACACTGTAGCAGAGATTTCATCCATCCATCCATCCATCCATTGTCTTCCGCTTATCCGGGGTCTGGTCGCGGGGGCAGCAGCCTAAGCAGGGAGGCGCAGACCTCCCTCTCCCCAGCCACTT
>NC_051443.1:568647-574678 GCF_001649575.2 Kryptolebias marmoratus
TGTGATCCCTCTGTAGTTGGAACACACCCTCCGGTCCCCCTTTTTGAATAAGGGGACCACCACCCCGGTCTGCCAATCTAGAGGAACTGTCCCCGATGTCCACGCGATATTGCAGAGTCACGTTAACCAACACAACCCTACAACATCCAGAGCCTTAAGGAACTCCGGACGAATCTCATCCACCCCCGGAGCCCTGCCACCGAGGAGCTTTTTAACCACCTCGGTGACCTCAGCACCCGAGATTGGAGAGTCCGACCCAAAGTCCCCAGGCTCCACCTCCTCAATGGAAGACGTGCCGGTAGGATTGAGGAGGTCTTCGAAGTATTCATACAGAGATTTCTTTCCCCCTAATTTAATGAAATACTGAATGAAATTTGCTGAAAATTTTAAAACACTGGGTGAGTTTCTACAACTGTTTAATTTTTGGAGTCATCTAATTTCAACATGGCCATCCCAGCTAATGAAAATTAGCAAACACAAAAATGGGTATAGCCCAGTCAGTTGTATAGATAACGAGCTGAATTTTGGTGTGGTATAAGTAATTCACCAGACATACTCTGAGTGCTACACATTGCAGGACATTGTTGCTTCAAATTTTGGCATGAACTGTTACGAAAATATCTTATAACCCACAGGACAGATTTCAACTCCCAGAAAGTAATCACTGGCTTTGCATCTACAACTGATTAGGTTTTGGAGTCAACTCAATTCAAGTTTGGCTGCCCCAGCTAACTGACCTTAGCAAACACAAAAATGATCAGTTTAGATGTAGAGTTAAAGTAGTTGAGAGTCATCCTTAATGTATACTTTAAGCAATAAAACATTTGGGGAAAATGGGTGTTTCACATAAGATCGGGTGAAATGTCATTTACAATGTGTACACCATCCCTACAGGGAAGCATGGTGGTGGCAGCGTCATGCTGGGAAACTGTTCAGAGTTAAAGGAAAGATGGATGGAATCTTCCTGAGCTTTGAAACTGGAGCAGAAGTCCACCTTCCTGCAGGACGGTGAGCTGAAGCAGCTCTCCTGGAACGGGCCGGTCAAAGAACTCAGTCCAACTGAGAAGCTCTGGTTGTTCACAGGCAGCACCATCCAACCATGATTTGGCCATGAGGACAGGACAAAAAGACCAGGTTAGACGGACAGAGATCATGGAGACTTGGTGCTGGAACTCATACAAAATGTGGGGACACAAAGGACTGAGTTTTGGAGGCTGAATACATATGCATGCACCATTTTTCAGTGTTTGTTTTTGTTTTTTAAGTTATTTTCCCCATTTATTTGTAACAATTCTTTTGTAGAATTAGTGGTATTGATCAAATTAAAAACCAAAATAAATTTAAAGTTGTAAGGCATTAAAAATACAAAGATTACTCACAGGGAACAATACTTTTGGAAGGCAATGTACATTATTGGATCTATTGGATCCCAATAGATTTTTTTTCATAGAAAAATGGTGCCTATGACATCCTGTGGACTCTGACCTCTGAGCTTTTACTACAGATACTCTTTTTATGGTGTTGTAAAGAGAACAAAGTGTGTCACCTGTTCAATTTTATTTATGGCAATAAAAAAATACACTTCCCAACACCTGTTTTTACTGTGGAAAATATGACATTTCACACCTGCACACACACACACAAGTACACGCAAACACTATGAATTGAATTGAAATTTGGACTGTTTTATCAAACGATCACAACATTTAAATTATCTGTATTAAGTTTAATAAAACTTTAACAAACTATCTTATGTCTTTCGGCAATAGTGTAAATGCTGATTCATCCTTGTTTTCCTGTTTTCTACATCTTTTTTGAAATCTTTCTTATTTCAAAACATTCAAAAGATACCTGCTATGACTTTTCTATGTATTACTAAATTTTCAATGATTTAAAATAAAATCTCCACAGAAAATCATTTCTTCAGATCATTCAAAGAACTTGTTCTCTTTGAAATCTGCTGTAGCAAATTTGTTCTATTTTGTTTTCTTATGCTATTTTAGCTTTTATCTTTCATTCTGCTGTGTTTAGCTTTTAGCTAGTTTTACCTACCATTGTGCTACTTTTGGCTTTTGGTTAGCGTTTTGTTACTTTTAGTATAAAGCTTTTGATATTTACAATGTTTGGCCAAAATGACTATAACTCTGACTCTTCTCCACATAATATAAACTTAGCTTAAAACTCTAGTTTGAAAGGTGTCAGCCGTTATCCAGTCCTTCAATTATTCATGGTTTATTATGCATTTACATGCAGTGATGTGGTGGTACCTGGAGAACTGAAGTTATTAAATAATACAGCCATTTTTAGGAGCGATGTTTGACCTGCTGCACCCTTCTGCTACAGTGTGGCAGAGAGCTCAAGAGGAGTAGGAAAAAAAAGAAGAAGAAGTGCCATCAGAACTTTACCAGAGCACAGTTCAGTCAATGGACTTCATACCCCTGACTTTTTCTCTCCTAACATTCAAGCAGGGTTGTAGTTGTAGGGATGGTGTTGTCAGCAGGATGAGAGGTGGAAGATTAGCCTCAGACATGATGTTGTCCTTAATGTTTGGTTTCATCTGACCACGACATCTTTTACATGTCTGGTGCTTCAAATACATATGCATGTTAAATTATTCCTTTAATAAAAAAAACAAAAAGAAAAATTACAAATTAAAAAGATCACCAAAATGGGTGAACATGAACATGATCTAAATGCACGCTGTTTGCTGTTGCTCACACATGGTGGCGCTGCTTTCCAATAAAACAGCTAACGCCAGCCGTCTGTGTGTGTGTGTGTGAAGGAGGGCACGTAATGAGACCTGCCTGTAATGATACAGGCTCCCACTTAATGAGCAGCTGTAACTAAAACTCTGGAATGGGCATTATTTCCAATTTCTGACAGAATAAAAACAGACGAGGGCCAATGACTGTGAACAGGGTTGTTATTAGGCTGCAACACCCCAACATCAAGTTCTCAAACATGTTCCTTAGTGGTGCTGAGGATTCTGAGGGGGCTAGGGTTTTAAAATTTGTTTCAAAACAAATGTTATATAAGAAAACTGTGGTAGAATGTGGGTCATACTATTACTAATCAAACTAATCAAAATAGTTTGTGTTACTTCATACTTCCACTCCACTTTTTCTTTTTTTTAATCAGACTTCTGTTACTTAGTAATAGTTCATGTACAGAATAATATTTACTTAGCAAAACACAATTAGTTATGATAAATAAAGCAGTCACAGGTAACTAAACTTCCTCCAATCATTTATATGAATCAGTAAATGATTACAGAGCAACTATCCACATATTAATCATGCACATGTAGTGATCTAACAATAAATAGAAGACAGAAGGGTTGAACTCTAAAACAGATTTACTTTTATTCTTTAAATTTAAAATACATTTTGGTCACTTGTGGAAGAAAGATTCAGATCATTCAGTTACAGGCACTTAAATTCAGCTCCTTTCTATAAAAGTTATCATAAACAAACAAATAAATAAACTGAGAAGTTGGGTTCATCCACAGAACCATGTGAAAAAAACTAAGAGTCAAGCGATGATTAACCATAGCAAAATCTTGTCCATGCACATGGTCTGTTGAACAGCTTAAGGATTTTGTCCACTTCTGGTTTTCCGTTGACATCTTGGATGCATCAACCTGCCCCCTTTCCCCCCTTTCCCTCCTTTCCCTCCGGGGGTTAGGGTTCGGACCAAAGAACTAAAGTTTGCCGAGAGGAATTACTTTCAGCGGATGAAAAAGATCTGGAGATCATGTTTTCAGGAACCAGGAAATAAACCCATCTTGCACAAGACTTGAGAGATGAATCATCCTTCAGTTGAAACTACAACAAAACATTTGTCTGAAAATGGTCAGGTACAAGGACTGAAACAAATCCCTTTGGCTCTGTTAGCTAAATGTGGTGCAGTGAAGCTAAAGTTAAGAAAATAGAAAATAAGTCATTTGTTGAAGAATGAATTGTAAAGGTAAAATTAGCAGAACAAAAGCTAAAATTGACAAAACAGTAGCTAAGAGTTAAAGGTAACAAAACCATAGCAAAAAGCTAACATTTGCAAGCCAGTATCTAAAATCTAAAATAAGATAAAAATACAGAAAGTATATTTCAAAGAGAACAATGGTTTTGAAGGAACTGAGGATATCTCATTGTGTTTCTGTAGAGATAACCTTTGTAAAGAAAGTTAAATAATTCAAAGTTAATTAAAAGTTACAAATACTTAAAGCCGTAGCACAAGCTGAAAGTTTGGATCTATGAATGTTAGAACAGCACAAAGTTTGGTTGCAAAGAACATGCAACAGAAACTATAAACAAAGAAACAACAGTCAGTGGGACTGCTAGTAGAATGATAATAAAGTAGATGCACAGATTATTAGATTTGTAGATCTAAAGTGAAATTTTCTTTTTCAAAACCAAGTTTTAGTTTAAATGATCGGAATTATTTTAGAATAGAAAATCATACTCTGGCAGTTGCTGAAAGTATAAATTAAAATTCAGGGTTAAACATAAAGAATATCTGACAAAAATCAGTACTTCTTCTGCCCTTAGTTATGTGTCGCTACACAAAATGGGTCTAGGAGTCTAGAGAGGTTTCGACTCATTTACTTGAACAATAATTCCTTTTCCCTTTCTTTTTTGTGAAACTGAAAAATACAAACACAACAACACATTATTAATTCAACTGAGCGTCCCAAATAAAGCAATATTACATATTCAACACTTTTCTGTTACAAAACTTACAGATTGTCCCGTATCGAGCATGAACGACGAGCAACAAAATGTCTTCTCCCTTACTGAAACTTAACCTTTCCATGACCTAAACGCAATACCTCCTCCTGCCGCTAGATGGGAGTGTTTCACACAAAACGCTGAGTTCCTCACTATACACAGAAGGAACACTTTCTTTTATGACCTCAGGGACAGAACACCTGCATTTCTCACTTTGCTGGACACACTTTATCCTTGATTACAGTTTAAATCCATAAGTGGACAAGTTTAAAATTTAAATGCATAATTTCCCCAAGTTGTTTCAGTAAAAAAGGGCTAGCATTTGTTGAAGGAATGCACCTTTCATGCCGGAGTTTTAGACTAGGATCATCTTATGTTGAGAAAGGATGGAGTTGTAACCTTGAAAATAGCATTATACAGGATATGATGAGATCTTGCTTGAAGATGTGTTGGTGCTCAGAGAATGGGTTAACAATCACTCTCAACTACAGCCATAGCAGATTTAGCTCAGTATATGTAAACCTGACAGAGGTACAGCCATTTTTGTGTTGGTTATTGCTGGTTAGCTGTTACAGCCAACCTGACTTCGGGTGACTCCAAAAGTTAATCAGTTGTAGATGTAAACATAACTCTGAAGAAAACTTCAAAAACTTACAGAAGTATCTATGCTCATGACTAATGATTAATTTCTGAGAGCTTCATTAAAATCTGTCCAGTGGTTCATTAGATATTTTGCTAACAGACAAACCTGGTTGATGCCAACAATTCAGGGTTAAGGAAGACATATTGCACCTTGTGTAGTGCACAAACATGCCTGTGTGCTAGGAGCCAAGCATCTACTACTACACAGGCATTTTTATTCTATGATGTTAGTTGGCTGTAGCGGCCATCTTGAATTGTAGACGTACATTTAAGAAATACTTTCGAAGTTTCTTTAAAATACATTCAATTTAAGAGATATTTTGCTAACAACATGAGCGCACTCATTTGTCAAAAACACTATTGCTCTTTTGTCTTTGGCAGTGGGCACAGATAAGACTGAAAGTAGTTGTCTGATGTAAACTAATGTACAACTGTGAAGTAAGTCTAATGGAGCACAGTTAGGTAATAAACTACCAGCAGAGAGGAGGACATAAACTACCAGCAGATATTAACTACCAGCATGGAGGAGGACATAAACTACCAGCAGATATTAACTACCAACATGGAGGAGGATATAAACTACCAGCAGATATTAACTACCAGCATGGAGGAGGATATAAACTACCAGCAGATATTAACTAACAGCCTGGAGGAGGATATAAACT
>NC_051443.1:593447-594363 GCF_001649575.2 Kryptolebias marmoratus
AAAAAAAAAAAAAAAAAGACATCGCTGTTTAGCCGTGCTTTTCTCCTTCTTGCATTTAGCAGCAACTCAAGCACATTGCTGCCTATATGTCCCTATATGTCAAGAGGACAAATAACACCTTTTCTGTTCAAATTGCCAACCCGCCACAGTGGCGTGTGTGTTGATGAAATGCACGTGCCACTTCAAATATTTACCCGCATTTGGCTTGTGGCGGGTGCTAATTTTCACCCCTGGTTGAATGTACAGCTGGCAATTTCACGACACAAAACAATTCAATTCAATTCAATTTGATATTCTAACAAATTAATTTATGTAATGTGGGATCAAGCAAAGCAATAAAGTTATAAAACTATTTCATAAAATTAATTTGTAACATATTTTGTTTGTTTTTTACTCATTTTTTGTCTTGCCACCATTGATATTCCTCTCTCCTACAGCCTGATGAACATGACCAAATATACAAATTAAGTGATGATGTCATCTAACGACTTCTAGCAGCTCACAATCTCACTCCAAGCTCAGATCAAAACTTGAGAGCCCTGGTTTTACATGCAGAACATTTGTTCTTGTTTCAGTGTTTGGAAGTCAACAGCCTACGTGGGGGTTTTAAAATGTTTTTATTCTTGAGAATTAATGCTTAAGTTTGGGATTTTACTTAGCCTATGCTCACCCATTGACATACAATGATGAAACATCCTCGATTTCATTGATTGTGACAAATAAAAAATTTGTTGAGATTGTAGACTGTTACAATTGTAGTTTAGGGAATAAAACACGATTGAGCAGGTTGCGCACAGTAACAGCTACAATACTGTATAAGCTCCTTGTATAAGAGGAGTGTGAGGATCTGGGTTTGGCTCCGCCTTTTGGGCGGTGCTTCTAATCATTACTCCACAGGTGTTCCAGTTTCCACTGA